>NW_006399965.1:2966250-2969322 GCF_000299155.1 Elephantulus edwardii | reverse complement strand
ATGAGTAGGTGGTCTGTTCCACAAGCAGCTCCTGGCCTAGTTTTCACAGCTGATATTGAGCTTCTTCAGCGGTTCTTTCCACATATGTAATCAGTCTGATTCCTATGCATACCATCAGGTGAAATTCAGGTATATCACCTGCGTTTATGTCTCTTAAGAAATGTATTTTCTGTGAATAAGTCATTGATTGTGCAAAATTCAATCATTCTCTCTCCCTAATTAATATTTGCAGTCTGGGATTTTTGGCTTGCCTATTACAAATTTGATGAAAAACGGTAACCCAATAGAGTGTGGAAATTATCATACAACATCACTCATAGTACATGCAAGCAAAATCCTCATGAAGATTGTCCAGAAGTTACTGGTTTGATACATTTACAGAGAACTACTAGAAACACAAGTAGGGTTTAGAAGAGGCTGTGGCACTAGAGACATTATTGCCAATGTGAGATGGATCTTGGCAGAAAGCAAAAAATACCAGTGGGATATCTATCTGTGTTTCGTTGACTTTGCAAAAGCATTTGATTGTGTTGATCACAACAAATTGTGGTTAACTTTGAGGAGAATGGGAATTCCAGAACACTTGATTGTGTTAATGTGAAACCTATACTTGGACCAGGAAGCAGTCCTCAGAACAGAGCAGGGAACACTGCTTGGTTCAAAATCAGGAAAGGACTGTGTCAGGTATGCATCCTGTCTCCATACCTTTTCAGTCTATATGCAGAACAGACCATTTGGGAGGCTGGGCTTTATCAGGAGGAATGTGGCTTCAGGATTGAAAGAGGACTCATCAACAACCTATGTTATACAGATGACACAGCCCTGCTTGCTGAAACTGAGGAGGACCTGAAGCGCTATCTGCAGAAGGTCACAGACTAAACTCTTTGATATGGATTGAAACTCAACATCAAAAAGATCAAGATTTTCACCATTGGGCCAATTGACAGCACCATGATGGATGGAGAAGAGACTGTGGTTGTTAACAGTTACAGTTTGTTTGGCTCTGTAATCACCACTCTTGTCAGGAAATGGAAAGACAAATTGTTAGGTAAATCTGCTGTCAGGGACCTTTACAGATACTGAGAAGCAGTGATGTCAGTCTAGAGACTAGAGTCCACCTGATCCAGTCCATGGTCTTCACAATTACTTGCTATGCATCAGAGAGCTGGATAATGACTAAGGATGATAGAATTGATGTCTTTGAGTTGTGCTGGAGAAGAGACCTGAACATGCTTTAGACTGCCAAGAAAACAACTAAGTCTCTCTTGGAGAGGGTGAAACCCAAGTTTCTCCTTGGAGGCTAGGATTTTAAATCTTTGTCTCATACACTTTTGGCACAAAGCCAGGAGGAACCAGTCTTTGGAGAGGATATCATGCTTGAAGGGAGGAGGGACAGCCCAGGAGAGGAAGACCTTGGATGAGATGGATTGAACAGTAACTGAGGCAAAGGGGGTAGATGTATCGGAGTCAGTGAGACTGGCTCAGGACAGGGCAGGCTTCAGAGCTATTGTACATAGGGTCGCTATGAGTCGTTATGATTTGACAAGTAGGTGAGTGATTTCTATGTGCTAAACACAGCTCTCAGTGCCAACCACACAGTAGCATTGGACAGAATAGTGAAAAATCAGTGCTCAGTGTTCTGTTCTGGTTGTCTGCAGGTAGATGGAAATTGTCATTTCCAATAGCATTTGATTATGTTTCAGGAGAGTGGAGGAAAGAGACTGAGAGGTGGAGAGTGCATGCTTAGGGCTAAAACATTTTGTATTGGCTGTCTAAGGAAAGTCTTGCTTTAACATGGTATTGGACCTGATGGTTATAAGTGGCTGACACTTCTCATGTTTGGGGTGCAATATCTAGATAGGAAGTAGAAGCGCACATTGCATGGGCTGTGAATATGTTAGAGAACTAGCCAAGAAATTGCTGTGGTTAGAGCAAGGAAAGGGAATGTGGTAGGAGACAAGGTCACAGTGTTCATGGTGGGAATGGGGGTGGCGGTGGAGTGTTCAGAGCAAACAGGTTCTTGTGTCCATTTGAGAAATTTTGACTTAGTTTGGTTGAGGAAGAATTTTGAACAAGAGAAACGGTTTGGTTGCAAGATCCCCCTGTCTTTGATGGAGTCCTGGTGGCATAGAGTGGCATACAGTTTAACAAGTCCTCCGTGAGAGTTAGATGAGCAGTCTCCTCCCATAAAGGTTTGCAGTCTTAGACACGAGATAGATGGTGACCATGAGCCGGAGTCACGTGATCATGGTGGTTTACTTTATCTTGCCTGTAGTGAAGAGAGAGACAGGACTAAGGACAGCCGCAGCAAGACCAATTCGACACCTGTTAAGAGTACGCAGGAGGGGCCCAGGGTGTCCTGGACCAGAGTGTAGATGTGAAAGTAGTGAGGACTGGATTGCATTCTGCTGTGTTTTGGAGAAAGTTGCAAAGAATTTGCTGTTGGGATGGGGTAGAGTATAGAACAACAAAGTATGAAGTTTATCTTTACCAGTGAGAAGGTTGCAAGAATTTTTCATGCCCCATTAAGCATTAAAGTCAGTCTTGAGTAGCAGTTGTATTATATGAGTCTGGACTTCAGAGAAAACTACACTGAGATAGGCTTGACTGTGCAAAGGCGTTTGACTGTGTGGATCCTATTCTCTGAGAAGAATGGGAATCCCAGAACACTTGTGTGTGCTTATGCGAAACCTATACTTGGACCAGGAGGCAGTTGTCAGAACAGAACAGGGAAACACTGCATGGTTCAAATGTAGGAAAGGGGTGCATCAGGTTTGCGTTCTGTCTCCATACCCTTTGTTTTTTCCTCTTTGCTTATTAATAAATTTTTATACTGGATTGCTTAAAAGATTCATATGCATTGTTTATCACCGAGATCTTTCCCATTTCCTTTACCCACCTCTCCCTCTCCCCATCAAATTGTGCAACCCTCTGTTTATCCCTAGCCCTATCCTTACCCCTCTGCTCCTACCCTCTCCTTGGATCCTCATACCCGTTTTCGTCGTTCTCTATTTCTAAAGAAATGGTCTTATATAGTATTTGTCCTTCTGGGACTGAGTTAGTTCACTTAGC
>NW_006399965.1:2947957-2962535 GCF_000299155.1 Elephantulus edwardii | reverse complement strand
CCCCCCAGCGGTTGGCGGCGTGGGTTCCCCGGTCTGGCGGCGGGGTTCCCCCGGCTGGCGGCCTCGCCCTCGCGCTGCATCACCCTCTGTGTAATAATTTTCTAAGTAATTTCTCCTGCAGGCTGTGTAGTATTCTGTCATATGAATATGTCAAAATTTCTCAATCAAGTTGATTGGGGTTGGACATTTATACAGTTTCTATGATCTTGCTATGGTGAATAACACTGCTGTGAACACTGGTGTACAAATTTCTGTTTGTGTCTCATTTTCTCGGGGTGTATTCCAGGCAATGGAATATCTGGGTCATATGGAATTTGTACATTCATCTTTTTGAGGAAGCACCACACTGCCTTCCAGAGTGGTTGTACCATTTTGCAATCCCACCAACAGTGTATGAGAGTTCCAGTCTCTTCACATCCACTACAACTTTGCCACTGCTGTCCTGTTAAACTTTACCACTGCTGCTAGAGTGACGTGGTATCTTAGTGTGGTTTTGATTTGCATCTCTTATGCCAGTCATTTGGAGCATTTCTTCCTATGTGTGTTGACTCTCTGAATGTCTGAATGTCCTCCGCTGTGAAAGGTCTTTCTGTGTCTTTTGCCTTTTGTAATTGAGTAGTTAGTCTTTTTTCTTGGAGAGGCCCTTTAGGGTTCTGTAAACTTTTATTATGAGACCCTTGTGTGAGATAATACTGCCAAATGCTTTTCTCTAGGAAGTAGATTTTCTCTCCATACCTTTTCAATCTATGCAGAACAGATCATTCGAAAGCTTGTCTTGATGAGGAATGTGGCATCTCTCTTGGAGGAAGACTTGTCAACAACCTATGTTATGCAGATGACACAATCTTGCTCGTTGAAACTGAGGAGGACTTGAAGCATTTGCTGCAGAATGTCGAGTACTGTAATTGTCCATATAAGTTGAAGCTTAACATCAAGAAGACAAAGATTCTCACCACTGGGTCGGTTGGCAGAATCGTAACAGACAGTGAAGAGATTGAGATTGTTAAAAGTTTTAGTTTTCTTGGCTCCAGAATCACTCTTGGCACCAACAGTCAGGAAATCAAAAGATGAATTGCACTGGGAAAATCTCTGGACCTATCCGGAGTACTGAAAAGCAGTGATGTCAGTCTAGAGACTAAGGCCATGATTTTCACATTTACTTGTTGTGCATCAGAGAGCTGGACAGTGATTAAAGATGACAGAAGAAGAATCGGTGTATTTGAAATGTGGTGCTGGAGAAGAGTATTGAACATAATGTGGACTACCAAGAGAACAAATAGGTCTGTCTTGTAAAGGTTGAAATCAGGCTACTCCTTGGAGGCAAGGATTCTGAGACTTCGTCTGACATACTTTGGGCATGTGGCCAGGATCATCACAAGGGACCAGGAGGACTTCATGCTCAGAAGGCTGGAGGGACAGCACAGGAGAGGAAGATGCTCAATGAGATGGATTGGTACGGTAACTAGGACAATGGATTAGGTGTGTTGGAGTCAGTGAGACTGGCTCAGGATAGGGCAGGATTCAGAGCTGTGACTCACAGGTGACATAAAAGTCACAAAACAACAACTTATGGCAGGTCGGGGGCGGGGAGGTGTGGGAACAGAGTGGTGTGTGGGAGCAGAGTGGTGAAGATCAGTAGGGGAAAATCACAAGGTCACACAATTTGATGGGTAAAGGAAATGAGAAAAATCTGGTGGGAACCTGAAAAGGCTGGGTATTGGTGGACATAGTCCGAAGGTAATACATTTTATAAAATACAACGTATGGGAATGATTGTATGAAGTAGAATGTCAATGAAAGAAAATGTGAACACAAAAATATTCCACTCCATGATGTACATGCATAAAACACAACATATATGAATAACTATATTAAAACAAAATATTCTATAAATGAGAGTCATATAAGTTTTTCCCCTGAAAAAGAATTTTGTATCTATCCTTAAGTTTAGATGACTTCCTTCTCTCTGTAGCTTTATCTGTGGATCTTTATGTTGTAAACTGTACATGATGGGAATTGCAAAATGCCTGTTGCTTTTTTTTTTTTATATCTAACAAAGATGGGTAAAAATCAGTGACAAATCATTTAGTGGAAAATATATGTTATCACTAAGAAAAAATAAATACACATGGGCAAAAGATAATAAAGATAAATTTTAAAAAGATAGCTTACGGTACAATGTAAAGGTATGGGCATGAGGCTGGTCAGTGTTTAGAGAAGAGGTTTGCAGGCTGAGTAGTGGGCACTGTCCATGTGTTAGGTTGGTAAGATGAGGACAGACCTACCAAGGAGATTCAGAAGGAGCAGCTAGTGAAGTAAGTGCGCGAGAGTTGTGTTCTGGAAATGTCCTAACAGAGTGGGATACCCACAGGACAGCCAGTGAATTTGAGAGCCTACCAGACTGCATGCAGCTGTTTATTTGCCATTAGTTTAGGCACATTTCTTCATATCTTGTAACCATAAATTGGAGTTACTAAGGTTATTAAGTGCACATGAAAAATATCTAACTTGATCTCGGCTGCTTACTTGTTGTTAAGTGCTGTTGAGTCAAGTGTGACTCATAGCAAACCTTTTGTACGACAGATCTGAGCTCTGCTCTGGGCTCTGCCATCCTCATCTTCTCTGACGTACCTGAGTCCATTGCTGCAGACCTCTGACATAAGCAATTACTCCTGTTATGATGTGGTAGAAAAGAAAAATGAGACATTGAGAATATTCTGAATGTTTCCTGCTCTTTATTAGAATATACAGATTTGGTATGTTAATCTGAGAAACAGAAAATTGTTAGTGTTAAACGTTGTGCATTGCTTATGAAGGTCATGTGGAACCTGAGAAGCAGAATTGGATTAGCATTGTTAAATAGATACGGCACTTGAGATGTCCTGGGCAGTGAAATGAGGTCCAATGAAGGAATAGATACATTAAGAACAACTTTATAAATATTATCGCAATGCAGTTTGTATTATTGTATCTTTGCCTACTCCCTCTGTAACTACTAAATCATATCACTGTTAACATTTATAGGGGAAGCAAGCTGGAAGTAAATATTGGGGGTTGAGTTACTTTCAACATGAAATATTTTTATTTCTCATTATTTTCTCTTAAAAGGCATAGCAAATGAAACAAAAAAATTATATGGAGCACAGTTCCATCCTGAAGTTGGCCTTACAGAAAATGGGAAAGTAATCCTGAAGAATTTCCTCTATGATATAGCTGGGTGTACTGGGACCTTCACTGTTCAAAACCGAGAACTTGAATGCATTCGAGAGATCAAAGAGAAAGTTGGAACATCAAAAGTTTTGGTAAGCAGTTAATCATCTAGAGATTTACAACTTTATGTCATTCTCAGAACTCAGAGCTGGGTTCCTCAGCACAGGGTAAACTAGGTGGATGTGCATTTGTGAGTTGAATTGTTGGAGAGGACTTTTCAGTTACTGCATAATACTTTGACAAACAAGGTGTTTAGGAAACAATCCTTTGTGTTGTTTCTTCTGTTAAATTTGCTTGTATTTCCTTTTCCGTCCCGTAGGTTTTGCTCAGTGGTGGCGTAGACTCAACAGTTTGCACAGCTTTGCTGAATCGTGCTTTGAACCAAGATCAAGTTATCGCTGTGCACATTGATAATGGCTTCATGAGAAAACGTGAGAGTCAGTCTGTAGAAGAAGCCCTCAAAAAGCTGGGAATTCAGGTCAAAGGTACTGTTAAATCCAGGAAGTAGAAACATATATATATAAGAGGACATGTTTGCTCAGTTATACTGCCTTATCCAATTAGAGATTTCACAATGAAGATAGAAATGATTTAAAAAACTATATTATCATAACTTTCAGCTCAGGAGGCGTTGAACATGGGACTTTCTTTTTGTGACTTTGCATTAGTGCTGCTGCTATTCTTTGGAGTGTCGATAGTTAACGTGTGTGGTTACTAGCCGGAAGGCTGGGCATTTGAGTTTCTCCAAAGGATCTTGGAAGGAAGGCTGGGTGATCTCATTTTGAAAAATCTGCTGGTGCAAACCCCGTGGAGCTCATTGCAGCTCACGGGGGCTGCTGTCAGTTGGACTTACCCGGGTTGGCGTTCATACTTAGATGGATAAGCTGTCATTTACAGCTACCATTCTTCTCTAATTATGTTTTAAAATAGTCTTTTCCTACCCTACCTAATAATACTTATTTTAGAGAGTACACGGGACTTCATATTGCTGATATAGTAGATAAACAGATTATTTTGCTACTAAAAAGCTAATACAGAAAAGGATGTTGAAGTATATGGTTTCCTTTTCAAAGACTAACAGTACACTTCAAGGAGGAGCTCTGGTGCAATGTGATTGGCTAAATACTGGGCTGCTGGCCCCAAACTGACAGTTTAAATTCACCAGCTGCTCAGTAAGGAACAAGGTGGACTGTTTTACGTCTGTTACCATTTACAGCTCAGAAACCCACTGGGTTAACTTGACTCTCTCCTACAGAATCTCTGTGGATCTATTTGATGACAGTGCAATTTAGTTTTGGGTTTTGAGTAATTTGCTTAATGGTGTTGGAGTACTGTAGTCATTTCTAAGATCTGTGCAAGAAAAACTGATTTGGGCATTGCTTTGAGTTTAGGTTTATATGTGGTATTTTTGTGACTTATAGTTTCTGTATTATATAGTTATAGTCAGCTGTTCTATAACATGGCTTTTAAAATAACTGATTCTTTTACTTTGAAGGAGGTCTCCCCATTGTCAAAATTTCACCTTCTGTGAAACGCTGAATCAGTTCTGGTAGCCAACATGGTGGTGCAGAGGAAGTGAGGGCCGTTTGTTGGGGGAAGCTATTGAAGAGCAGGCCGATTTGAGCTGTACAGTTGTAATTTGGCTCAGAAATGTAATACATTAGGATCCTTTTAGGGCAACTGACCAGCTTGAAAGAGAGAACTGCAGATTTATTAGTAATCCCCCAATAAAAGAGTTGGCTATATCCACAGTTTCTATTGAAGCCCACCAATTTTGTTGTTGTTGTTGTTACTGTGTACTGTCAAATTGGATTCGACTGGCACAGGAGGAGATTGCCCTTCCTTCTCCAGTGAAGCATCTGACGGATTCGAACTGCATGCCTTCGGGATTGCAGCACAGCTTCTGACACGAGGCCACCAGAGCTCCCTTAAAGCCCACCAATTGTTAAGCCTTACTACAAAAAATACATTTTAATCAGATTATATATAAAAGGACAGCTCAAGACCATTATTTAATATATTTATAAATATCAGCACTTGAAGAGACTAGTTAGTGAGGGTCGCTGAGAAAAAGGTGACTTTGAATGAGGTGGATTAACACATTGGCTTCAGTATGTGAGGATGCTGCAGGACCTGGCAGTGTTTATAGTTTATATGGTGTATATAGGGTTGTTAGAGGTCAGAACTGACTTGATGGCATCGAACTTTACCTACGAACCATTGCTTTTGAGCCCCTTGGGGTTGGCTCTTCTTGTGACTTTGAGTTTCTCTAATGGAGCCTTTAACAGCCCTCAGATTATGTCAGATGATATCGTGGCACTGGGTCTTTAAATGCTGCTCAAGTCTCAGAAAGCATGCCCATATCTGAAATCTGTTAATTATGGTTGACTGATAGTTCTGAAATATATAGGCAAAATTAGAGATCAAAAGAATCACTTCCGTTTTCTTTCTATAGTATTACCTGTTCTTTATGATTTATTAATTAACACATGGTCTTTCCCCCATCCTAGTAATAAATGCTGCTCATTCATTCTACAATGGAACAACAACTCTACCAATATCAGATGAAGACAGAACTCCACGAAAAAGGATTAGCAAAACATTAAATATGACTACGAGTCCTGAAGAAAAAAGAAAAATCATTGGGGATACTTTTGTGAAGGTATCTTTCAAATACCTTCAGTAATCTTCATTGTGTTCGTTTTTAATGAGAATTTCAGTGTTTGATTCTCCTTGGCATATGTCAAATAACCAGATTTTTTCTTCTTTTTCTTCTTGGGGAATGAGAATTTTATTGTTTATTGGTATATCGATCAATAGAAAATTTACATTTAAACAAACATGGCTACTTACATTGTTGGCTACTGTGTTAACTGTTCAAGAGTTTGGATTTTAACTACTGGATATTTCAGTAGCTGACTTTCAAACTCCTATAAGGAATGTTTGCATACCTTTTTTAATCCTCTGAAAGCATATATACTTAAAAATATTGAGGCTTGGTGGATATCATCTGGTCAGATTACAGAAAACACTTAGTAATTTAATTGAAAGTATAAAATGTTGGTATCTTTTTTTTGAGATCTAGTGAGAGGCTGATTTTACTCTTTTTGGTTACAGATTGCCAATGAAGTAATTGGAGAAATGAACCTGAAACCGGAGGAGGTGTTTCTTGCCCAGGGTACCTTACGGCCTGATCTAATTGAAAGTGCATCTCTTATTGCCAGTGGCAAAGCTGAACTCATCAAAACCCATCACAATGACACAGAGCTCATCAGAAAGTTGAGAGAAGAGGTAAAACTTCTGACAACTTTCCTTTAATGTGGGTATGTGGAGTCGCCGTTCTTCTGTCCATCCCAGCTTCCCTCCTTTTGAAGTAGCTTTATTCATCCAGTACTCTTTTGACCCAGTTAAAGTGTACGACTAGAGAAGTTTTTAGTATATGGCTGCATTATCATTATCACTCTAAGAAAGTGACTGTAACTGTTAGTGGTCACTCTTCTTCTACACTTCTCCCATGAGGCCCCAAGTCCTAAAGCCAAAGCCATTGCTGTCCATTTGATCCCAATCCAGAAGCAACTATCTCTCAGGTTTCCAAGTCCTGGCAGGAGACGGCTTCATCTGTTTCTTGAGAGTTGCTGACGGATTCAGACTGCTGACTTTTGTGGCTTGTGGCTCATCAACTCAATCTACCACGTCACCAATCTATTTGTCTGCATGTCGTCGTCATTGTTGTTAAGTGCCGTTGAGTCATAGACGATGCATTGCGATCCTAGGAACGAAAATAAATTTCATCCTGTCTCCACACTCGTAGAGTTTCTGGAGGCAAGCTGTTTTGGAAGTGGATGCCACTCCTGCTTCTAAGTTTGTTTTAATTGGGAAACTCCACCAAATACTGTCCATCATGGGTAACGATTATCGCATTCAATACATCAGTGTCACAGCAACTCTGAGTTACCTCTGTACTGCAAATGAACACAGCAGTGCTATGCCACTTAGAAGAATGTTTGACCAAAAGCAATAAAAACAGCTTGAGGACTGCAGATTAAAATCACTCACCTTTGTTCTGGACTAGTAGCATAAATGGAATCCTACAAGCTGTGGGCTTTTCTATTGGGCTTGTTTCACTTAGCATGGGTTTGAAGGTCATTTTTCTTTGTTGAATGATCTTCTGTAGTAAGGATTTGTCACCTTGCTTATCCACTCATCAGCTGGGGGACTTTTGAGCTGTTTCCTGTTTGGCTGTTGATAATGATGATATGTGGAAGTCTTCCAAGGCTTTATGGACATGTATTTTTTGAGAGTATACCTAGAAGTTGCTGGGTCATATGGTAGTTCCTTGTAACATTTGATGAGTTGACAAACTGTTCGCAAAATAGCTGTACCATTTTACATTTCTATAAGCAATGGATGAGGGGTCCAGTCTTTCCACACTATAACCAACTCTTGGTATTACCTGTTTCCAGTTTAGTCATTTTAGTGCATGTGAAGTACTATCTCACTGTGGTTTTCATTTTAATGTCTCTACTTACTAATGATGTTGAACGTTTTTCATGTGCTTTTTGGCAGTTTGTGTAATCTCCTTGGAGAATGTCGATGTGTTTGTTTTTAAATTGACTGACTTTTTAGTGTTCCTTAGTTGTAATAGTTCCATATATATATGGTTATATGGAACCAGCAACAGATGATTGTTTGTCCCTTACTAGATATGTGATCTTCAAATATTTTCTTTCTTTCTGTGTGTTTTCTTTTAACTTTCTTAATGGGGTCATTTGAAGCATTTTCTTGAGACACTTAACATGATCTAGTTTCTTTATATTCTATTGGCAACTAAATTAGAGAAGGTCTTAGTGATTTAATGGCTGCTGTGACCAAAACTGGTCCACAGATGGGACGCTTTAATAAGCAGGTTACTTTTTCATAACTTAGGATGCAGGAAGTCTCCAGTGTCGTGTTTTGTTAAGGGGACGCTGGTGGTCTAGTCTATGGGGGGGTTGCACTGCCTTTGCAAAACCGGAACTTCTCAGATGCCGAATTCAGCAGCAGCTTCCAGGAAGAAAAATGAGCCGTTTTCTCCTGTGTGACAGCAGCCTTGGAAGCCCAAGCCCTTGAAGGTCCAGCTATGAGTCTGTTCTGACTCAGAGGCCAGGAGTGAGTCTCAAGGTTTTCTTTCCCTGTTGACTCTGGAGGAAAGTCTTGTGGTTGTTTTGTGTTTCTGCTCCTGGGTAATGGCCATATGGCTTGGCATCTTCCTCTTGTGTTGATGCTCTAGCTTTTTTAAAATCTCTTTTTACATTCTCAAATATAAATGGCTGTACCTTTTCTTCCTGATCAATGTAACAATACCTTTCCAAATGGAATTAGAACTACTGATATAGAGCTTATGAATTACAGCACATATATTTGGGGGATGCAGTTCATTTCATTACAGTGAGTAAGTTTACCTTGATCTATTTATATTTAAATTACGCTCTAAAGAGAACCGTGTCCATGAAAATAATCTAATTCCTCATAAATGCATAGGTGAAAATACTTGAAATGATGTTTTCTGCTATATAATTGAATTAGCATTCTTACATTCCTTACTAAATATGATCTAATTTGGTGAATTGTGCGCATTTAACGATATTCTTTTTTTTATTTTTTTAATTTTATTATTTTTGTGTGAGTGTACCGTCACATCAGATCTGACTGGTACAGGAGGAGATTATCCCTCCTTCCCCGGCAGAGCATCTGGTGGATTCGAACCATGGGCCTCTGGGATTGTAATTGTAGCTCCTTGCCACTAGGCCACCAGAGCTCCCCCTAACGATATTCTTAAAGTAACTGTGTTTACATTTTTTATCCATGTATTGGTCTTTATTTTGAAAAATGGTTTAGTTGAAAGAGTCAGAGCTATAGCTCTTGTTTTTATTCCAAGGAAGAAGACATAGGAAAAGCCAATGATTTATTTATTCTGCAGTTTTCTTTGTCCCATTGGTTGTGGTTTTTATTGATTAGCCTTTTTCTCCTTGTAGGGAAAAGTAATAGAACCTCTGAAAGATTTTCATAAAGATGAAGTGAGAATTTTAGGCAGAGAACTCGGACTTCCAGAAGAGATAGTTTCCAGGCATCCATTTCCAGGTAAAGAGTGGAATGGAATTCAGTTTGATTTGTCATGTGACTTTCATATTGAAGAGAAATGAATTTATAGACGATTTTGAAATAATTTGTCATTTCAGGAAGTATGTTACCTGAGAGAAAGGAAAGGATTGGTGCAAATAAAAATTTTTAGTACTTACCCTATTTGTTATTAAGTATTCATTTTGCAAAGAATTTTTATTTAAATGTAACACCATCCCCAGGAGTCTAGTATAAAGCATGACATCAGGTGAAAAACCAAGACGTGGAGATCCATGAATAACATTGTCATACAGTTCTTAACGATAGAGCTAGTTTATCTACTCTTTCTATTACTTCTTGCTTTGTTCCTTGAAGATAGAGAAGTTCTCTCAACTTTTGAATATGACTGACTGAATCACTTCCTACCATAATGTTGCATGTAACAGATTAATGAGTAAAATGAAAATACTCATCTTAAATGATCATCTACTATCACATAGAAAAATGAGTTGATACTTGGTTAAAATCAGAACTTAGAGACCTAAGTGATGCTTATACAGCCTTTCATTCTGCCTTGGCCTTGACTCAAAATTTGCATTTCTACCCAAGAGACATATTGAATCAGAATATACATTCTTATAAATCCCAGAATTGCCTGGGAATCTTCTGGAAATGAAGATTCCAGTGTCGTTCCGTCTGCGAAGAAGAGCATTCTAAGTGTGAATGCTCGGCAGAGAGCAGAATGGGAATTGTCACGTTGGAAGCTATGGTTCTAACTTCAAACAACAAAAACTTATATTTTTGTTAGCAGTTTTTATACTTCCATTTCTGCTATTCTGTAAAGGACAAATAAATACGTCTTGGAATAAAGTGCAGCCAGGATGCTCCTTGGAGGCAAGGATAGAGAAACTCGTCTTCCATACTTTGAACATGTTAGGAGAGGCCAGTCCCTGGGAAAGGACATCGTGGCTGGAAAGGTGGAGGGTCCGTGAAGGAAGAGGGGAAGACCCTCAACAACAAGGGTTCAAAGAGTGACTGTGACACTGGGTTCAGGTGTGTCAGAGAGGGTACGACAGGGTGCAGATCTCTGAGTCCACTCAACCGCACTTAACAGCACGAACAACCTAATAATGGCAAGCTGAAGGGTTAAGAGAATGGTTGGTTTTTAAAGATAATGTAATATCTAATGTGTCTTCAGTACTTGCTGTGTGTTAGGCAGTTGATTAAACCTTTGCCATATGTTGTCATTTTATCCTCGTAATGGAAACAACACGCAGGAGAGGAAGGCCCTCTATGAAGTGGATTGATTCGTTGACTGGGATCATTGGAATGGGAGTGTCAGAGACAGTGCGATTGGCACAGGACATAGCGGAGTTTAGGGCTGTTGTACATAGGGTCACTATGAGTTGCAAGCGACTCGACGGCACATAACAACAACAACAATGGAAACAACTGTTACGCAGCTCTATAGTTTAAGAAAGTTATGTAGCTTGGCAGATGTGGTTCTGCAGTACCATCTCCAGTAATGCACCTTCAGAGCTAATGTCTTTACCACGTGCTGCCTCCATAAATGGTTCCAGACATACGGGCCATGTTGCAGTTATCATTAGCACATGTTTACCAGTATTTTAATCCTAGTCATTTAAGATCATTCCTTAACCTATTAATTGCGACCAGGATGGTCTGTATTAGGATGTCACGTGACTCTACATCGTTGGTTAGGTTTGCCTGATACTATATCAGGTGTTCTAGCATGTACTATGTCCTTGGGAAATGATTATTTTACTCCTTAAGAAGAAAAATTGGGCCAATTATCTTGAAATTTTGTATTCTAAAAGATGAGGAAACGGAGACATTAAGAATAAAAGTGTAGCTTAATCTATAACACAGGCATTGAAAGGGATTATTTTTACGTGAGTGTGTCTTTCCTGTTCTAATGACTGGAGCCCTGGTGGCAGAGTGTATTGTACTGGCAGCTCGCAAAAAGGCTAGTGGTTTGAATCCACTGGCTTTGTTTGGTAGAGAAGGATGAGGGTGACTGTGAGTTGAAACCAACTTGAGGCCAATGGGCTGAATAGTATATAGCTTGTCCTAAAATAAGAAAGGCAGATCAAGCCGGCTAGTTAGATTATATATTGTCCTCTTTACTTTTATGTATGTTGGAGAATTGCTTTAACAAAGACATCAAAATAGATCTAAACACACTGTATATTCCAAATATTGAATTGAGAAATTTGTGACAATACATATACTGTAAAAAAAAAAAAAAACCCAGAAAACAATCCAGAAGATAAAAACCATTGATGTTGATAAAATGGAAACATTTTTAAGAAATAATGACTTGAATGGGAAACTAAAAACTGTATTGAAAATAAAACACTTTAAGGAACTTTGATAGATGGCGTTTAATGTTTGGAAAGATTTTTATATTTTGGGAATATTCTATTTAATTCCATTGTTATTTTTAGGTCCTGGCCTGGCAATCAGAGTAATATGTGCTGAAGAACCTTATATTTGTAAGGACTTTCCTGAAACCAACAATATTTTGAAAATTGTAGCCGATTTTTCTGCAAGTGTTAAAAAGGTAAACTTTTTACTTTATGAGAGCTTTACTTTACAAAGATAAGCCAGAGTGTCCAGAATATTGAATGAATGTCTTAATTTGTTCTAATGCTTACAGTTAATTTCTTAGGATTTCGTTATTTGTTGTTGTTGTTATGTGCCGTTGAGTCCCTTGTGACTCATAGCCACCCTATCTATGTACAGCAAAATAATTTCACTTTTGAAATGCCTGTTCAGAAATACCTAAGTACAGTTGTCTAGGTGTACACATGACAGACTGCTTATTCTAATTTTCCTAATGTCGAGTAAAGACTATTAAAACACTTGGCATATCTGTTGCAAGAAACTAAGGGAACTCCTTTGAACCAGAAATAAATTCGAAGCTCGGGCTTTGTGCGGGTCTGAAGACAGGTAACTTAATACTACGTGCTCTAGATCTCGGGTTTACAGAGTGTGATTGACGCCCAGGTGTGTGAACATGACACCTGGGGTCCTGGAACGACTGGGAATTGGATCAGAGCTCCTCATACTGAGCAATACCCTGGCTCCAGATTGACGTCCAGTGCAAAGGCTCCCAATCCTTCTGTGATTTGGGGCCTAGATTTATAATAATTGATAAGATGCGGGGGGGGGGAAACCAAAACAACCACCAAGTTAGGGCTTCTATTTAAAGGACCAGGATTTGATAGTTACCAGGGATGGGAAAGGAGAAAGAGGAAGTAAAGTTAAATTACGTGAAGCAGTAGACAATTAGGTGTTGATTAACATAATTAATTACATTAACCGATTTCATTTGAATGATATAGTGGAAACCCAGTATAATTTGTAAACCTTTACAAATCAATCGAAAAAGAAAAATAAAGGACATAGGTTGGCCATGCCTCCAAAAATAAGAAAGATAAATTTTCTCTAGGGAATCTTCAACTGGACTCCAAGAATTTTTGTAGCTGAGTCTTAAGAAACGCGAACCTAATATTAAAAAAAAAATGAGAAAACAATTACAGAATTATTTTACCATGGATGAGTCAGTGGAAACATTAGCACAACTATCCCTGAAAAGATTTCAGATACTGGAATTAGCAAATAGAAAAAGAAAGAGTAGAAATAAAAGAACCTATTGATAGTAAGAGTAAAATGTAAGGGAATAAATGAATAGGCAGATTTAAAAAGAAAATAACAGTCTTAGAAATAAAGACAACTGGGAATTAAATGCAGCTAACAAGAGAACACAAACGCAGACATAAAGGAATCAGCTAGAAATTGGAGCAAAGTATTAAAGAGAGAAAATACGGACAGGAGTGGTTTAAGTAGAGGATCCAGAAGAAAATAGCGGACAGAATATTTGAATTTGCTCACCTTGGCTAAATGTCTGTCTCCCATTTGGGAAATAGCATGTCCTAAGCAGGATAAAGGGAAAGAGTTTGACACCAGTGGAGGTGCCTTAGTGACATTTCAGACTGGCAGGGATGACGGGCGGCGGGAAGAGGGTCGGTTACCTAAGAAGAGGGTCAGGTAGCCTCACAGTGGTGGTGAAAACAAGACTGCAACGCCAGGAGGAGAACGTAAGCTGTTAGTAGGTTTCTAGCTAAGCTTTTATTTTAAGAACCAAGACAAAGTTTTAGATCACTAGAATTCACTACCAACAATTTTTTTTTACTTAGATATAAAAGCTTAACTGTATATTAGAATCATTTGGGCATCTTTTGAAGTATGTGTTATACTTCGACCTGGTTTCCTCAGAAAATACTATTGAAGTTTCTGTGTCCTGAGCATCCTAATTTTGCAGCTACACTTAAGGAATACTTTTATCAATTTTAAAGAATTGATCTTATTTTAAATTTTAAGTAATTATCAGTTTTAAAGAATCTAAATGCATTTTAAAGAATTTAAATCAATTTTAAAAAATTGATTTAAGGAGAAGCGAGAAGATCCAGGAGGAAGATCTAAGATACAGCAAATGTATGTGAGAAATGGGTAAAGGTGAAACAAACACACAGTGTATAAAACAATAAAAATAAGGACCTCTAATATCTTTTTATCTGTTTAAAAGTATGTAGTTACATGGAAGCAGGAGTGGCATCCACTTCCTAAACAGCATGTTGATAGTTATAGAAAGGCTTCAGGCCTTTTGTTCATAGAGTTGCTATGAATTGTGCTCGATTTGAGGACAATCAACAACAATAACAAGGCTAAAATAGCACATAAAGCAAAAAGGGAGTTGCTTCACAACAAAGGTATTCAAAGATGATTGTACTGCTTGCAGAAAGATCTTTTTACTTTTGCTAAGTGCATATTGTTAAATTTTAAAGACATTACTAAATATGTACAAATAGTTTAGTGCTTACTCGGTAAAGGAGGAAGAAGTGAGATGTGGGAAATCATCAATTAAAAACATGACAAGAAATAAGTCATAAAAAGCAAAAAGTATAGAATAAGAACAGAAGGACATTTAACTCTATCATTAAGCTAGAATTCATTAAAAACCCCACTCCACTTAAGATAGAGATCGTCAAACTAAATAATAAAATGTAGTTTATAAGGCACATTCCTAATATATTATATATAGAATGAAAAATTTGCTCTTTTTGTTAATCTGCATGTGTTCTATTGTGCATAGGGTTTTCAGAGGCCTGCTATTTCAGAAGTGGGTGGCCAATCCTTCTTCCTAGTCTGTCTTAATCTGAATGTTCAGATTTAGGGGAATATC
>NW_006399965.1:2941681-2944687 GCF_000299155.1 Elephantulus edwardii | reverse complement strand
GGGTGGAGGGACAGCGCAGGAGGGGAAGACCCTCTATGAGATGGATTGATTCGGTGACTGGGGTAATCGGGATGGGTGAGTCAGAGGAGGTGCGGTTGGCGCAGGATAGAGCAGGGTGTAGAACTGTTGTGCATAGGGTCGCTCTGAGTCGGAAAGACTCGATGGCACATAACAACAACAACATAACAGAATGAAAAATAAAAGAATGATAAAACATACCATGCACCTGACAGACAAAAAAAAGTTGTTGCTGTGGTAATTTCTGCCAAAACAGCCTCTATTACAAAGTGTTATTAGAGATAAGGAGATTTGATTTAGATGAGGTGTCTTGTTGCTAGTGTCAGAAAATTTGATAATAGCATATCTAATAGGTAGTTCTTGTTCTTCATAGCTTTAGCCTTCATGAATGAATTTTTTTATATTTAAATAGCACATTCAAATAAATGAAGTTGATATAAAATATGATCTGCTATAAATCATTATGTATAGATGCGTAAGATGCGTGATTAGTACATACCAAAAGAGTGAATGCTTTGTTTCTTGAAACTTAAATGTGTTTGGTCTTTTCAGCCACATACACTGTTACAAAGAGTGAAAGCCTGTACAACAGAGGAGGACCAGGAGAAGCTGATGCAGATTACCAGTCTGCATTCACTGAATGCCTTTTTGTTGCCAATCAAAACAGTAGGTGTGCAGGTAAGCTGTGTGAATTCATTGACCGGTGACTGAACGGTTAGTAGTTTTCTCTGTCCTGTGTTTTAAATTGCAGAGAAGTAGTCATAGTGTGGAGAACTTCCAGCTATGCATGCCGACTCCTCGTTGCAGAAAGAAATGAAACTAGCTGGCCCTCCTCTTTTTGAATGAAGTATTACACAGAGTTGTTGACTGCCTTCTAGTCGAGCACGACTCATTGCGACCCTATGAACAAAACAGCGTAAAGCCACTCTGCAACTGTTGACATTTATCAATGTTCATAGAGTTTCCGGAGGCATGTTGTTTAGGAAGTGGATGCCACTCCTGCTTCCAAACCTGCTGTAGTATGTTACTGGGTGAGTTGCCTGTGATGTATAGCGACCCTATAGAGGTACAGCAGCTCTGAAGCCTGTCCTGTCCTGGGCCAGTCTCACCAAGTCTGACACACCAACTTCAATTGCCCCAGTCACTCTATTAGTCCATCTGGGGTCTTCCTTTCCTGCGCTGTCCCTCCACCCTTCTGAGCATGAGGCCCTTCTCCAAGGACCGATCTCTGCTGGCCACAAGCCCAAAATAAGGCAAAGCTTCAAAATACTAGCCTCCAAGGAGAGACTTGGTTTTACCCTCTCCGAGACAGACCGATTTGTTTTCTTGACAGTCCATGGTATGTTCAAGACTCTTCTCCAGCACCACATCTTGAAGGCATCTTTTCTTCTTTTGTCATCCTTAGTCATTGTCCAACTCTCTGAAGCATAACAAGTAATTGAGAAGACCATGGTCTGTATCAGGTGCACTTTTACATATAGACTGACATCATCGCTCTTTAGCACTCTGGAGAGGTCATGACAGCAGATGCTCCCAATGTAGTTTGTCTTTTGATTTCCTGAAACCGGTGTTGATTGTGGATCCGAGCAAGCTGTAATTGCTAACAACCTCAATCTCTTCTCCATCTATTGTGGTGATGCCAACTAGCCCAGTGGAAGGAATCATTGTCTTCTTGATGTTGAGCTTCAATCCATATTGAAGACTACAGTCCTTGACCTTATGCAGCAAGTGCTTCAGATCTTCTTCAGTTTCAACAAGCAAGGTTGGGTTATCTGCATAGCATATGTTGTTAATGAGTCTTCCTCCAATCTTGATGCCACACTCCTCCTCATAAAGTCCTGCCGCCCAAATGATCTGTTCTGCATACGATTGAAAAGGTACGGGGACAGGATGCATCCCTGACACACTCCTTTCCTGATTTTGAACCATGGAGTGTTTCCTTGCTCTGTTCTGATGACTGCCTCTTGGTCCAAGTATAGGTTTCGTATAAGCACGATCAAGTGTTCTGGGATTCCCATTCTCCTCAAGGTTAGCCACAATTTATTGTGATCCACACAGTTAAATGCCTTTGCATAGTCAATGAAACACAGATAGACATTCTTCTGGTACTCTCTGCTTTCTGCCAAGATCCATCTGACATTGAGAATAATGTTTCTTGTGCCATGACCTCTTCTAAACCCACCTTGTATATTTGAGGTAATGTCATTTATTGGATATATTTTCTTATTTTAACAATGAAACCTATTCAAGCACTTCTACACTTCCCACCTGTTGTACTCAAGTCTCCATAATTTATGGCTAATGTGGTGAGGCGTATTTTTCCCCCCTTGTTTTTCATTCAACCATTCATAGAATTGATTTGTATCAATTATGGCATGCTGATGAAATAAAAATTTTTCTTTCTCTCTGTAAAGTTTTTTTCCCCTTGATACTGAAATAAACAACTTACTAAAAATAAAAACAACAAAATGTAATATACATTGTTTTTTAAAAGTATTTTTTCCCTATTCTTGGTCTCTAGTTAAGTTTTACTAGGTGCCTCTATTTATTTTAAAAAGAAACAAAAGACAGTTGATTGATATTGTTGTCTGCCATTTTTAATGGAAAATTTTGAACGTCTAATTTTTCTATACCATTATAAGTCTATTGTTACCCATTGCATCATCTTAAACTTATAGCTGTACCATTGTTTATTTAAGCAATCAACTTTTCATTATTGTAGATATTTCAACAAGGAGCATCCTTTTTAAAAAATTTTTTTTTCACTCATTTTAATGAAAGTTTACCGAGACCTAGGGTTTCCAGTCACTCATTGTTGCCCTTTTCTCCCTGCGCACCCCTAAATTTGCCCCTATTGGTGTAGGAAGATTTCTTGCATTAAAGATCATACAACTCTACTGCCATTGCATCTGTTCCAGTTCATCCTGACCCTCTCCACAGGAGCCTCTGAGTCTGTAAATCTTTTTTTGTTTTGTTTGTTTCTTCTTT
>NW_006399965.1:2940213-2941581 GCF_000299155.1 Elephantulus edwardii | reverse complement strand
TAATTTTAATGAACATTTAAAATACTGATCTCATTGCCCAGATATAACCCTGCTGCCATTGCATCTATTCCGGTTCATAGTGACCCTCCACGGGATCTGAATCTGTAAATTTGAAGAGAACAGTGGCCCATCTCACTTCCACAGAGCCACTGGCCTACACCACCATAGCCTTCAGAAATTGACAGTCATTATTAAAGTGGATACTCTGAATTACCATAATCTCATTATCTGATACTCTACTTCTGGTCGGTATGTGCTGGAGAGTCAGAACTTACTCCTAGCTGACTGTCCAGCATGTTTTCAGAGACAGTAAATTGCAGGGGAGGAGGCTGCCCATCTTTGTTCTGCGGAGCAGCTGGTAGATTCGAACTGTGCCTCTGGGTTACCACGAGGCCACCTGCTTTAAACCATGTGCTGCCCCCGTTTTTTTTTACCCCACCCCTAAACATCCAGTTGGTCTTCCTATGTTCTACTAGAGGTCCACCTGGATGTCAAGATAAGGCATTCACAACCAGCAGCACTTGTATCAATGTTTTTGCAAAACCACTTGGGAACTACTAGCATCTTCTCTATGTATTTCATAAAACCATTCAGAAACTGTTGCCAGTTTCTCCTGCAAATGTCTTGCAAGATTAACTGTTACCAACCAAAGTATATGGGGTGAAAAGTCAGACAGCAACTTTGACAGCAGTCAGGTTTTTCAACAGATTCCACAGCTGAGATTCCCCGTAACAAATCCTCACTAATGTGAGAAGAAAACCTTTAGATTTAGCAGAAATCATAACTTCAGAGATTGGGACGAATTTCTATAAGGCAGCAGAGCAAGGCTGTCTTAATTAACAATAACAACAACAACAAACCCAAACATCGTGGCTGTTGAGCTGCAGACAGTCAGTGCTGAGCTTCAGAGGCTGTAACAACACTCTTCACACTAGGCAGCCCGAGCTCCTTTGGCTCTGTAGTGAGATGTACCAAAAGTGAATGTCTACCAAGCGGAACTGTGTTAGGGTCTGTATTAGGGGGCCAGCACGAGGGACGACCCTCTCTTTGGAGAAGCTCTTGGTCTCTTCAGTGTCAACCATAACATTCCTACAGATACTCTTTCCTGGATAGTGCACTTTAATGGAATTTTTTAAAAATTGCTTTAAGCTTTATTTTCTTTATTTTAATGAGCAGATCAGTTGAAATAAACATATGCTAGCCATCAGAGAGTTGGACAATGACTAGGGAGGATAGACGGAGAATTGATGCCTTTGAACGCTGTGATGCTGGAGAAAAGTACTGAATGTACCATGGACTGCCAAGAAAACAAACAGATTCATCCTGGAGAGGGTTAAACCAGGCTACTCCTTGGAGGCAAGGATTCTG
>NW_006399965.1:2914717-2939528 GCF_000299155.1 Elephantulus edwardii | reverse complement strand
TACGTGTGTGGAATCTCCAGTAAAGACGAACCCGACTGGGAGTCTCTCATGTTCCTGGCTCGACTTATACCTCGCATGTGTCACAACATTAACAGGTGTGTTCTGCGAGGGGACCGAGGGTGAGGTGTCTTGGAAGGATGTGCTTTTCAGGTGTTTCTTGGCATCCATAGTCAGGTGAGGAGAATTCAGCCTTTCAGGATTACTCAGATAAGCTTTTGGTCCCAAAGTAGAGAAGCACCTTTAATAAACTGGGAAAAGTTTATTTATTAATGTCCTAAGTAATGATCTATTTGTAGTTGACTCTGTCAGTTAGAAACAGTGGTTCATAATTAATCTTTTGGAAAATGCCAACCCGCCTGGTAGCATAGCCACATGACTAACACAAAGCCCACATGACTCTGGTGGTTTGGTTTGATTCCCTGGCGACTCTGGAGGGGAAGTCTCCTCCTGCGTCATTTCAGCCACAAAAACTCACTGAGGGAAAGTCAGGAGTTGATTTGAATTAGTAGTGAGTTTGAATGCCTAAATAAATTTTAGTGATTACACAGAAAATTTATTTTCCTAATTTTGATTCTATTCTTTTTACTGTATCACTAGTATATTTTTCATCTTTTTTGGGGCAAAGAATAGTCTTCTTGTAAGGCTGCTCTCTTATTATATTCTGATTTTCTTTTCTATCTTTTATTTGCTTTTTATCCCATCTTATCCAATCCTACCTCAAACCACCAAAAACGGGATGGGGGAAGCCCTAAGCAAACAAGAAGGAGTCTTGATTTTATTTCACACATCTTAGAGTTTTTTTTATGGTAGTTAATGAAATTTTACATAATTTTCTAGTTTTGTAGCTTTTTCAGAGTTTATATGGTGGAATCTTTAAGTAAGAGGAACTGTTTCAATTTTACTGTTCAATAAAGTCCAACAGACTCTTATCCACTCTGATGCTTCTTCTTATTTCTAAGAAATAGTAAGGCACAAAGAACGAGTTTCTTGACTCTTTTAACCTAATTGCTTGCTCCTCTAAGGGTTCTTTTGGAAACTGAGGAAGTGTATTGTTTGGAAGTGTTCCCTGTCTGTGGTCTTCCCCTTCCTACTCTGGGTTTACAAGGAGGCAGTGGAGTAGGTGGTGATTTTCATACGCTGCTTTTGTAGAGTTTAATTTCCAAGTACAACTTAAGCAGGGAGGGGCCAGCAGGAGGTGTTGGTCTTCACATAGGTGCATGCTTGTAGGCCTGCATATTCTTTGTTTTTAACTTTTTTTACCCTTTTTTTTTTTAAAAAAAAAAACAAAACTGGTTTATTTCCAAGATTCGAATATATTGTTTTTCATACCTGATCCTTCTCATTTTTCTCACTCCTCTTTGTTTTTAGCTTCCCGGGGAGGGGGGGGGATTGTTTTTCTTTATTAAAGACAGACGAGAGTTTGTAGAAGAGGCAGTCTGGTAGTTCGACTTGGGAGAATTAACGGGAATGAAGAATATTTCCACCTTAATTTCCTCCTGTTTTCTGTGTGAAGACAAGATATTTTTGAGTTATACTTATTATAAATGTCTGATCCTGATGTCCCCAGGTTAGGCCAAAAAGAAAAAGAATTAATAAAAAAATTTTTTGGAAAATTCACTGTATCCTCATCTTGGAGATTTCGAATACATATTAACATTGTTTCTTAAGTCCTCTCATAAAGAAACATTTATTTGTTTCACTCAGTGATTATACAAACTTAGTGGAAAGAGTTTATGATGCTCCATGTGCTGTATATGCTGAAATCTTTGTATTCCAAAGAATGATCTTTGAGGAAAGTTCCTAGAACATCATTCTTCCTGTAGTTGTGTGTGTGTCTGTCCTACTTACATGGGGGGTTGAAGTGGGTTGGAGAGATGAAGGATAATTGTACAGAATGATGTTATTCTGCGGGCCTGGCTTCTCACACTAGAATGTAACTTTTCGAAGTGATCCTCTTCTCTTTTTTTAGAGTTGTCTATATATTTGGTCCACCAGTTAAAGAACCTCCCACAGATGTTACACCTACCTTCTTGACAACAGGGGTGCTGAGTACTTTGCGCCAAGCTGATTTTGAGGCCCATAACATTCTCAGGGAGTGTGGTAAGTCACTTGTTTTGTTTCTCAACGCTTGCTGTAACTAGGTTTTGTAAGCTTGGCATTGTAACTTCTAGCAAACGGCTGCAGCCTTTAATTTTTAGGTGATTACTTTTTCACCATTTCATTCTAAATATCCTTGTAAGCAAAGTACATGTAAAAGGCCATGTAGAACTCAATGGCTTCTGTGTTATGTTTTTGTGTTTCTGTGAATTGAACTACCTGCAAGCTATTTTTTCCCCAGCTAAGAGGGTTTGCTTTTTGTCTAGCATAGAACATTACTTTTTTCATTTAAAAAAGAAAAAACATAGTAAATGCTGGATTTTACTGAACTCTTAAGGAAAAGCGATGAGATTTAAAAATGTGCCTCAGATTAAGAAAAATATTTTCTTTAACACACTCTGATTTTTGTCACCAGGGTGATGGTCCTTGGCTGGGAACTGGCCTAGAGGAGGGTCCTTGCCGCTAAGTAGCACCCTGGTTGCACTTCTCCAAGACAGACTAGTTTGTTCTTTTGGCAGTCTGAGGAATGGACGTGAGTGGATGCTCTTGGGTGTGTGTGTGTGTGTGTGTTCAAGTCCCAGCTGACTCATGGTTGACCTTCAAGTTTGTTGTCAGATATTGTGAATGACTTGGGAGAAGATTGTGTATTTTTCTCTGTGGAATAGCTGCTGGATTTGAACCACCTGCTTTTGGGTTGGCAACACAACTTTTTACCCACTAGGCCACCACAGCTCCCTTGAGTGGGATGAAGTATTCCCCAATTCCATCACAAACTTCCTCAGTTACAATACAGGTTTTCTTAGAGTGGGACCAGTAAGAGATGTGTGATCAAGAGAGATAGAAAGGGAGGAAAGTGAGCCAAGGCAGGGATATTTAGTGTCCCCAAAAGGTAATCACTGGCGTGGAGCTTGTCCTATTAGACCCCTGAACCCCGTGACCCTGAGGAGGACCAGAACACATGGAGGTAGGTCTCCAAGGCCACTTCTGCTAGAACAGTAGAGAAAGGGTCTCCACTTAGTATTTATATCCTGAACTTGGACTTCTGACCTCCTAAACTATAAAAGAAGGAGCAGAAGGAGCTCTGGTGGTTTAATGGTAAGGAGGTGCCATGTCAACCCAAAGGCACACAGTTCAAATCCACTGGCTGCTGTGAGGGAGAAAGGTGGGCAGTCTCCTCCCATACAGTTACACGGCCTCTGACAATCACTGGAGGCTCGGCTGTGAGTTAGCTCTGACTCTGTAATACAGAACAACACACTGTACGAGAACGCCAGAAAGAGGTTCATTCGTGCTTTATTGACTACGAAAGGCATTTGCCTGTGTGGGTCAGAACAAATTATGGGTAACGTTGAGAACAAGAGAATCCTAGAACACATAATTCATTGTGTGAAACCTGTAGATAGATCAGAAAACAGTTGTTCGAACAGAACAAGGGAATACTTTATGGTGTAAAATCAGAAAAGATGTGCATCAGGATTATAGCATTACTTGTTTGATATGTATGCTGAGCAGATCGTTCAAGAAGCCGGACTTTGTGAAGTGAATGTGGCATTAAAAGTAGAGAAAGGCTCATCAACCTCCTGGTTTATTCATTTGACACAACCTTGTCTTTTGCAAATGAGGAGAAATGGAAACACTTGCTGCAGAAGATCAGAGAGTACAGCCTTGAATATGGATTAATGTCAGCATCAAGAAAACAAAAATCCTTACCACTGGACCAGTATGCAGCATCACGATAGATGGAGAAAAGATGGAAGTTATCACCAATTTCGTCTTTCTTGGGTCCACCATCACATTCAGGGTGACAGCAGGCAGAAAACAAATGACCCGTTGGCTAAGGGAAAGTCTCTGCCGTCAAGGCGCTCTCCAGAGAACTGAAGAGCAAGCCTGGATCTGAAGAGGTGTGCCTGGTCACGCCGTGGTCTTGTTCACATCTTTCCTGTGCATATGACAGTTGTCAGTGACTGAGGGAGGCGAATATGGACTATTCCGTGGGCTGCCAAAAGAACGAGTAAATCTGTCCTGTAGGAAATCTGTCCTAGAGGAAATCTGTCCTGGAGGAAGAGTGACCAGAGTGCTCCTTCGAGGCCGAGTTGGTGAAATGCGGTCTCGCATATTTTAGACATGTTGTTAGGAGAAAGCAGCCCATGGAAAGAGATGTCAGGGAAAGGTGGAGGGTCCTAGAGAGAGAGGAAGGCCCTTAATGAGATGGACTGATCATGGGCTGGAGGATATACGAGGTGGGAGGATGGCAGGCTTGTTGGGAAGGTCACTGTCAGTTGTGGTTGGCTTGATGGCGCCCAAGAACAGTAATAACCTAGAAAGAGAATGAGTTTCTGTTTGTTAAAGCCATCGCTTTGTTGACTTTCTGCAACGTTAGGTAACTCAGCCAGAGCATCGTGTTCATTCATTCATTATCTTGAAGGATAGACATGGGAAAGGTGGGTTTCTAGAGATGGATGCACGCTGAAATATTACAGGGCTTCTGGGGTCAGTGTGCATGACTCATTGTGGGGGTCACACACGTACAGCTGCCCTTGCTAGGTAGGACCACCAAGAGAGCTGTGTTGTTGTGTTGTCATCTGTGGAAGCTCACGCCTCTGTTACTGGATGAGACATTGTGCACAGTTTTAAAAAACATCTTAATGGGGACTAGTTAAGCGTACAGGCAGGGCTGTTTTGTGTTCCAGGGAAGAGAAAAGCTTTTCTCCTTTAATCCTGAATTGCAGAATGGTCTCCCATTGTCAGGTTTCAAGTCCATAGGGCGCAGAGAGCATGGTCAGTAACTTGGAGGTTGGGTGTTCTTGAAGCCCTGCTGTCTTAATCTGTTCCAGTGTGACTGAATGTTTACATAGCAAATTAGGTTTCATTCAACAAGGCACATACTTGGTTTTGTTTTAGGAAAATGATCCCTTTTCATTTTGGGTGTCAGCATTTAGTGTCAGGTTTCCGTTCTCACAACACTGCCCTGCTCCTGAGGAGAGTTCAGCCTGCCCGTCCCTGTCTGAGGGACCGAGGGAAGGCCCCCGTACCTGTCACAGAATTTACGACAGTGTCTTCTTTCTTTGCTTTTGATCTCCTCTTTTCGTTTCTTACCTTCAGACCCCCACCTGCACAATTACAAATAAACCTTCTTACTGAACAGCTGCCTGGACATTAATGGAAAATATCTTAATGAGCATTCCATAGCAGTGATGTGGTTACTTTCTAGAGCTGTGTTACGAACGGCTTGACAGTGGGGTGTGCTGCGTATCCGCAGGGGTGCGTTAGAAAGTGGGGCTCCCAGCACTGTAATCGGCCTTCTCTTCTGTGGAGAGTAAGGCTTAGGGTTGGTGAGAGCCTCCCCCCTTAAAACATAGAGTAAAGCTTTAAACTTTCTCCTCTAAAAATTTACTTGTTTTTCCACTGAATTGTTCATTAAAATTTCAAGCAAATGCTACACTCACTGTAGCATCTAAAAGTAATAACTCATAAAAGTTTAATGAGCTGTGAGCCATTTGAGCCTCTTCTCCAAGATTTTGGTCCCTCTAGTCTTTCGTTGTTTGGGTTTTTTTCTTGATTTTTTTTTTTTTTTTTTAAAGATTCTTTCTTTTTAAAACTGGTCTTTGGCCCATTCTGCCCCTGGACAAGCTTGCTCAGCAGCTGGGTGCATTCTTTACTATCATGTGTGGGAAATGAATAAAAATGTACATAAAATAAATATTCAGATAATTTCCATGGGAACACAGGGAGGTGTGGCCCCATCACCTAGTCTTCCATCTTGTTGCATCTGTTCCGGCCCACCCTCCTTATATAAAGTAATTTCAAAACTAACAATAATGAACTTACTTGTCCCTAAGTCCCTTAATTCACACTTAAACGTGGAGTTAAGGCTACAAAATGGTATGTACACAGTAACACGGAAGCGCAGGTTGTCAGGTGCCGTTCCATTCCTCTTTCCCACGCACAGGACACGGCCAAGTGCCGGCATCCTGCTCCTCCACTTCGGTGTGTCCTCGTGGTTCTTGATCTCATGAGCTGCCACGTTGGCCCGGACATCAGGTTGGCCTCCGGCACCCACTGGAAGTGGCGGCAGCACCAGCGGGGTAGAGCCCATGTTTTCAAGCAGCGTCCAGTCGCTCACGTGCGTTTTTGGTAGGGTGCCAATCCAGTGCAGGCCATCACATGCCGGTCCCCATGTGCTAGAGGAATAATCCTTCTTATCTGATTTGAAGCTCTTGACATGTGCATAATTGTAAAGGACACAGTTAAATGAACCATCATTCACATAATATGTAAGTTTGTTCACTAGATTCGTCATCAGAACCTGTCTGTCCTCTAATACAAGCTTCTTGGCAATGATACTAACAGCAGGAGTGAAAGCTGATGCACCGTAGTGTCTGCCTGGCTCAGCTATGATTTCATGCCAGAGTCTGATGTAAAATACTTGTCTAGTGCTGGATTGATTACACTGATCTCTTCAAATTTAAGCGTCGCATCCTCAGATCCAGGAAAGCCACCATCGGTATCAAGCAGAGAGATGCTAAAACCAACCTCCACTCCTGTGTCAGACGCAGTGGGCAGGAGAGACTGCTCACACAAGGTCTCTGGGAGGTACAGCCTCTTCGAGACACAGTGGGCACCAGAGATTGTTGTACAGGTCTCTGGGTGGTACAAGTGCTTCAAGACATGGTGTGGGGCATTAGAGATTGTGTGCACAGGTCCCTGGGTGGTATAGTCATTTCCCACGTGGAAGCTGACACGTCAGTATTGCACTCTTTAACATGGTCCAGAAGAAGCCTGCTGGTTTTGAAGGTGGTACCTAATTTAGCACTAAGAGGAACAGACTGCTTTGTTTGGAATCATCAGTGCCAATTTACAAAACTAGTTTTGCCTCTGGATGTGGCCTGACAGCTTTCACCAACTCAGCTTCCCTATCAGGAGGCGTCATGAGCTCCATTGCTGGCAAACTTTGAGACACTTGTTTACAGGGACTTGCATAGGTGATCCGTCAGGAGGCACGCACAGGCCCTGCTCCAGCTGTATTTCCTTCAGTCTTAATTAATAGCACTGTCAAGTCCTGCCGCTAGCTAGGGAGCTGGGGTCTTCTGTAGACTTCATAAAGGGGAGTGAGCCGGGGAAGAGCTTTTGGCCATCTTAGGTGCTTCTTTTAGGAAGTACCCAGGGTCCGTGACAGAAAAGGCAACATCTGAGGAGAAACTCCATCCGTTTTTTCAGTCCGGAATATCTTCGGCAGTACAGCCTTTGTCAAGGACATGGCAGTCAAATGCTACGTTACTAAAGCTGTTCATAGTTTGTCAGTGCTTTTCCAATATGAAATAAAAAAGGAAAACTTAAGAGAGAGAATTTTAAATTATTTCCTGTTTATCACAAAGGCCAATTCTCCAGGAATTTGAAATCAAACTGAGTGGCAGGCTTGTACCCTTGGTGGAGCACTGCAGATGTTCCCAGTGTGCACATGCTCTCCGGGGCCATAGTGAGGCTGCCCTGTCACAAAGATGTCGTCCCCTGCCGCCCCCACCATGTAGATGCCACAGCGGGAACCTGGAGGCAGTGCAGTGCAGGAGAGGTGGCCTGGTGCTATCCCCTCGGCCTCACCATGTAGGGGCCACAGCGGGAACCTGGAGGGAGTGCAGTGCGGGACAGCTGTGCCTGGTGCTGTCCCCTCCGTCTCTGCAGCCTCGCTCCTCTATGGAGAATTGGGGAGAACTGGGGGCCTGTGGTGGTGCTGGACCCCCAGCTGAGGGTGGCCTGCGGCAAAAGCTGCAGGAAACTGACTCAGTCTTCTGGTTTTGACCTGTTACCCATCACTATGTTGTTGTAGTGTCCTAATGCCTTTATTTCTATTTGTGATTGAGTCCACATTGAGTCCTTTTGGAATGTTAGATGCTACCTTCATACAGCAGAAAGAAGCCCTGGTTGGTCCTGTGCCGTCTTCATAGTCATGTTTGGGCCTGTTGTTATTGTGTTCATCTCCTTGAGGGTCGACTTCCACCGTTGTGATGGATGGCACTCCACCACGCATGATGTTCTTCTCCGGGGAGTGGTAAACCTCCCGGGAACCTGCCCCAGGTATTAAAGACGGAAACCTCACCGTCCTCACGGCAAAGGGGCTACGCTTCCTCCAGGACAGATGTCTTTGTTCTTCTGTCAGCCTAGGTTATGATCTCTATTCTTTGCCAAGAGTACAATTCAAAGACACCAATTCTCCTTGGACCTCCCTTACTCATTACCCAACTTTAACATGCGTGTGAAGCACCTGAAAAACACCAGGGCTTGAGTCAGACACCTCTTACTCCTCAGAGTGACATTCTTGCTCCTTTGCACTTACAGAAGTCCTTTGTGGCAGATTTGCCCAATGCAGTACATCATTTGATTTCTTATTTGTTACTTCCATGTGTGTTGATTGTGGATCCAAGTAGATGAGTTCCTTGACAATTTGAATGTTGGTTGGGTTTTTTTAAAAAAAATTTATTATGATGTTGCTTAATGCCAGATTGTTTTTCTTTATGTTGAGGTGTAATCCATATAAAAGATGACACTTTATCGTTGTTAGTAAGTGCTTCACGTTGTTTGACATCATGCGGAGCTTTAACTGCTGGGTGAACAGGCCCCGCCTCGCTGGCAGTTTGACTCCACCAGTGACTCTGGGAGAGAAATGGGTCATCTGCTGTGTGATTACAGCGGTGAGGTGGCTTCGACTCTTTGCTGATGAGAATGATAAACGTAATTTAAAGTCAGGAGAGATGTGTGTCAAGCTTGTGTCTTCTCCCCATACAGGCTGACTGCTTAGCAAATAATCGGAGAAGCTGGACTGTATGAAGGTGGTCACAGCATCAGGGTTGGAATGTGACTTCTGCTGAGCACTTGTGTTATACAGACAAACAACCTTGCTTTGCTGAGACACTTAGAGTAGCTAGGGACAGGCATGACTGCCAATTATAGTGTTAGTGTGAGAGCTTAGGACCATCTGGGAGGTTTCTGTGGAACTGAGTTAGAGAGCCTTTCCGTGATTGATCCGCATGCTGACTTCTGTTCTCTAGGGTATGCCGGGAAAATCAGCCAGATGCCTGTGATTTTGACACCGTTGCATTTTGATCGGGACCCGCTTCAGAAGCAACCTTCGTGCCAGAGATCAGTGGTTATTAGAACGTTTATCACTAGTGACTTCATGACTGGTGTCCCTGCAACACCCGGCAGTGAGATCCCTGTCGAGGTAAATTACGTTTTCTTTTCTCCAGTATGTATCTTGTGTGGGAGACGGATGGACAGTCTCCTCCCGTGTGAGTAACTGCCTCTGAAAACTCGCCAGAGGGTCAGCTATGTCCATTCCTACTCTCCGGTACAAAACATTAACAATACATCTTGAAGACATTGTACTGTAAAGTATGGTATAGTCAGCAAACCAGACTGAGACAGTGTTACTTCAGTGGTAAGCTTTCTTTTTTTCAAGTAGGCTCTTTGCTACACCTGTTTAGTGTTTGATACAATGTAGCATAAAACAATCTTAAATGTAATAATAATCTTCCAAATAGCCAATGACTATGAAGACTATAACCAACTCTATGCTCTCATTTCACCTAATCCTGCCAGCCTCTACTTTAAATAATACATGTCCATGAAAGAATCAAACCATAGGGCTGAAGAAGGGTTTCCTAGAATTAGATGTGAAGTTTGATGATAATATGTCCAGACACCCACCAATTTCTGAGTGCTCTTCCTAGTAAGTTTTATTTTTTTTTAAAAGAGTTACATTTTTGACTACTGTCTCTCCTTCCTAATACTATATCTTCATACTCTCTTTCTCTCCTTAGGTGTTTTTAATACTGTCCTAAATAAAATGCAGGGATTATGGATCCCAAGTTGTATGTTAAAGCTGCAGATAATTTGCAGAGCATTGATTTGAACATATAAAAACATATTTGAATGCCATAGCAATGTCACATTGCTGTAAAAGTTTCTAAGTAGTAGTTCTTTGTACAGATTTTGTATGTAAGTTATGGAGCAGTAACCAGCTCACTGAATACCTCCTTACAGACCCCATTTTGAGTAGTAATGAATTTAAGAAACTTACTGGGTGAAACAGGTTCATGACCTGTGATTAGAGAACTCTGGTAACATCGTCTTACATGGGAAGTCGTGCTGCCAGGCCAGAGACTGTGCCTCTCTTGGTTCACATCTACCAGTGGACAGAGAAAGATAGATGATGTCACGTGTGGTTTACAACCTCAGAAGTCCCTGGAGGCTCAGCTCTGAATTGGTTTTAACTTGATGGCAGTGACAGAGAGCTAACATGTGGCTTAGCAGACTGTAGCAGTTTATCACCTTAATTATAAAGGGCAAACAAACAACTCTAGGAGGGACCCTCTGGCATGCGGTAGGTCCTGACTCTTGTATTTATAATTTTTGTTTTCTCACAGGTGGTGTTAAAGATGGTCACTGAAATTAAGAAGATTCCTGGTATTTCTCGTATTATGTATGACTTAACATCAAAGCCCCCAGGAACTACTGAGTGGGAGTAATAAACTTCTTATTGTAGTAAAGTGTTGTGTGCAGTTTAAATTGATTAGAGACCACGCTCAGTATTGACGTGTAGTCCTGTGTGAGTACCTGGCGCTGCTGCGTTCTGCGTGAGTTGTCCACAGGAAGAATCTCCTTAAGAGCTCACGTTGGGATCGGAAAGGGACTGGGGAGTTTGTGCGGGTGGATGATGAAGGGTCTCTGCTCTGACCAGCCGAGCCTGGTTCTTTGTGTATGAGAACCACTGTTGCTCCTGATGTCTCTGCTTTGAAGATGTGTGCTGCTGGGTGGGTTTGGAAGTAACTGTCCCCTCGTCAGACTCTAAGAGCTGTAGAGACACCATCACTTACCAGTGCGGCTCTACCTTTTAGAGAATCAGAATTTCCCTGCAAACAACCTTACTTCCCCAAAGGGTAAGGTGAGGAGGGAAGATCAGAGTAAGGGAATAGATGAGCTATTCTAGCTACTTCTACAGGATATGGGTGTTGTAAAACGAGCTACCTTTTAAAGGAAGAAGCATGAGGAATTTGTTGAAGTGTTTTCTGTTTTTTAATCATGGTCTTGGAGGAGCAGCTGTGAGTGGTCTAAGTGTAGAATGTCTCAAATCATACCCCACATGGATGCCCAAATGTTTATTGTTGACATGTCCTTGTATTACCGCTTCTCCCAGCCTTTCAGAGGAAGTGGTGTTTTCCCCAGAAGTGACGATCATTATCATGAAGTCTGACGCAACCTGTAGAAAGTTCATGTGGAGACTTGACATGCTGTTTGGCTTATCTGAGCTCGTAGACGCCGTCACGCATGCTGCTTTCACGGCTCACAAATCTAAAGTGCTTATTAAATCTAGTAAAGCATTCTAAAAGGAACTGTGAAGTGTAATTCATAGACAAATTTATCACCCCCTGCTCCCAAGACTGTGACCAGTCTTGTTCCATACAAAGTATTGACTTTATATCTTTACCGGCTGCAAGAGATGACAGAAAACCAGGTACAAGAGTCATTGCCATTACCACGTCTCTAAGAGTTACCCTACCGTTCACACAAGCTCTGGAAAGTAACACTAGATATCCACTCCACAGCGATATTCCTTTCTCTGTAACCTCGTCAAGAACGGCACTGTTTTTTCTCTTAGAAATGCCATCGCAGCATGTTGTCTTGCACTTAGTTTTTTGTCTTTTCTATTTATCAAATACAAGACTTTGTTTGGAATTTAGTGCTAAGTATACAACACAGTGAGGAATGGCAGTCTTCCTTCTGGCTGACCCCGAGGACAAGAAAACAGTGCTGCTAGAGCCGCAAGGGAAAGCTGCACTCTGTATTGATCTCTGCCTGACACAAAGGAATTTTAGCTTGGACCAGACTTGAAGAGAGCTGGGTTAGACAGTTTATGAAGGACTTAAATATTTGTCAGTAAACTTGTGGTAAAGGTGTCTCTTATTGAAACTATATGTGGTTTTATATTAAAGCAAATAAAATAACGTATGAGAAAGAGCCTTTGGTGATGAAGGAAGAAGTTCAAGCTGCTTTGAAGGGATTAGCAAAAAATAGTCTCAGGAATAGATGGTATACCAATTGACATATATCAACTAATAGATGCTGCCCTAGATGTGCTCAGCAAGCTGTGCAAAGAAATCTGGAGGACAATCACCTAGCCTATTGACTGGAAGAGATCTAGGATGAATGTATAAACAGCTGGAATTCCCCTCCCTCTTCTGAAGAATGAACCATTGATAATGGTTCATATAAAAAGGGTTTAGATGGTCATGGAAAATTGGGAAGTGTTGCGCACTTTTTTTTTTTTTTAGCCCTGGAGATTCATGGTAGGCATTCTATTAAAAACGCTGAGGAATTCTTCACTTAATTGCTAAGTCTGGTGGAGATTCCCTCCCACCCTGACTCCCCCCCATTTGTCCACTAAACTAATTTTTAAATAGTCCGTTAACACTGGGGTGATGATTTCTTTTTTAAAAAATGCTTTGGCATGCTCTAGAGAAAGCATCGGATTGTTCAGGAATTGACTTTGCAGAGCACTTTTGTTTTCTCTGCATCATTGTTTCCTCTGAGCAGTCTCATTTTATAGTTAGCTATCTAGTAAAGTTGCAAAAGTAAATGTCAAGTTTCCTTAATGCCTAGTGTTCTTTCGTTGAATGTATTTTGAGATCTAAAATTACATGTTTGTGATTGTTTTTAACATTTCTGCGCTAGCTGATTGGTTAACATTCAACATTCACTGTCCTTATCTGATGAAGACCTCATCCCCCCCCCCTTGCTTCTTCTTGTTGGGGGCCTCCAAGTCACCTGCACCTCACAGCCAACCTATACAGCCCCTCTTACGCTTGCCTTATTCTGAGCCAGTCTCACCGAGTCCCACACACCTACCCCCACCACCCCAGTTACTGTATCAGTCCATCTCATCCAGGGCTTCCTCTCATGCACTGTCCTTTGTCCCGCCACCCTTCCAAGCATTGCTTACCCTCACCTAATTAATCTGTATTTTGTTTGATTTTATCTATTAAATAGTAAGAAGACAGGTTGACAGACATCAGATGTGCACAGGATAGAACAGGGTTCAGATCTTTTGTTCATAGAGTCTCTATGAGTTGTACTCGATTTAATGGGACCTAACAACAATCTTTACTGCCCCATGTGTGGTTGTCAATTCTGCGAGAGCTAATTAGTTTGGCTGTACGTTTGGGCCAGACTCTCTTATATATCCACAAGATGAGGTTACACTATTTTCTGATCTTTTGTAGCCTTTAAAAATAGGTGAATGTAGCTAGACAAACATGTAAAAAAGTTTATTTTTTCCCTCTGTCTGGGCTTGTGTTGTGAGTAACTTGATTGACCCTGACCTTTGGAGATAGAATGATGGCTTTCAGGTTAGGTAGACGGGAAGGACTGTGGTGCTTTGCCCTGCTGTTAAACAACTATATGCACACGATCAAGTCATTTCAACACTGATTCTGTGTTTTTTTGTTTTGTTTTGTTTTTTTTAAATCCTTAAGAGGCGACTACTCTGTTAAATTTCCATCATTATATCCAGCCCTGAATTCTTATTTTAAAACAAGGTAAGTACATAGTTACATGTTGTTGCGCTAATTCTGACTCTCAGCAATTGCCCTCTGTGGTCTTGTAGGTTGTGAGTAACTTTTAAGGATTCATAGCAAGGTGCAAAATGGAAAAACAGGGTGATGTTTTGGTGGTGTTTTTTGTTTTCTTTTAAGTTGCATCAGTTATAAAATGTGCAAATAAATTCTAAAATCAAATATTTACCTACTTTAAAAAATGCTATAAATCAGAGCTTTGCTTAGTTGAGAACCCTTCTTTTCTGTGATCACAGCACTTGAATGACACTCATTAAAATTGTTCCTGGTGATAATCTCTTGACTGATTTTTGAAAATAAATAGAAAATAGGCTTTGGCTTTCAGATTAACAAAAGTCAGATGGATGTCCCCCCCTTTTTTTAAAAAATTTTATTAGTTTTAATGAACATTTACAGAGATTTGGGGTTTTCATTCATTGTTGCACTGTTTTCTCTACCCTCCTCCCCAATTCGTTCTTCTCCCCCCACCCCGAATGTCTGTTTTAATTGTCCAATTGCCACAGTGCTTGTCAAAGCCAGTTCTGATTAATCTCCTTTGTCATTGTGTCCTTTGCCATTCCCTATCACTCCTCTCTGAGAGAGACTTCAACCTGATTCATAAGGAAAAGGGGATGGCGTATTCTCTTAGTACTTCCTGCTGAAAAGGGACACTGTGGGTTTCAGGGTGAAGATCTTCTCTCACTACTCTAAAGGGCCCCTTTGGCAGTAGGAAACACATAGACTATTATGGAGATTGATTTTGGAATTTAGATGCCCTGTTATCAATTGTGCTTAGCCGCACATGTTCATATCCTTGAAGATGTATCATGGAAGTGTTGCAGCCTAGAAGACACAAATTTAACTAGCATGTTAAAAGTACTTGGGTCAAAAATTAAAAAGCAGTAATATTCCGAGCAGAGGTTCTAATAGTGGCACAAATCAAGTTACAGAGGGAGGGTGGTTCTTACAATAAAAGGTCTATAGACTAGCACTTTGTCTGTTATAGTGTAGAGGTTAGGAACCACAGGATGTAGAGGCTCAGCTATGTCATTTATGGTTCTTAAGTCCTGGAACAAATTCCATCTACCACTGGGTTGTTTTACAACTCGGAAGTTCACATGCAAGGCAGAGGTGAAGTAAGGAACTCCTTATGAGGTTTTCCTTCCATTCCAACAACTAAGAAGTAGTGAGAAGAGTTGGGACCTCAGAAGGCTTTTAGGACCAATTAGTAGGCTCTGTGTCCAGGAGGAAAATGAATATACTTACCAGTAATGTTAATGCTCACCCAGATGGTTTATAGGTTTGTAATTGTTGACTGAGCTGGACAACCCCCCCCCCCCCCAGGCTTTTGATTCCCCAGGACGAACAGGGAATTCTCCAGTACTCTTCAGGTCAGAACTTCAAGGACAATTGTCAGTCTGTAGTTAGGGAGTAAATGATCAGTGATAATGAAAGCAGACCTTCTTGGTGACTCGTGGTGACCCTGACCTGAGGTGACCCTCCAGTGTGTATCCACAGTAGGAGACCGCCCATTTCCTCCTGAGGAACTGGGGGGTCAAACTGCAGCCTGATAAGATACACATGGTGCCTCCAGTTCTTTTTATTGAGAAATTTACTCTCAAAGGATTAATCGTTTCCTCGATGCAGTGACAGAATAATTTGTTTCTAGAGATAACCGTGTCTTTCAGAAATTTCTTTCATACTCGAGTGTCTGTTGTGTATTCTGGTTTCTGCTCACCATTCCCACTCTACTACAGTAACCACCTCTCATACAGAGAGTGTTGCATTTGTCTGTGGAGCGCTTACGCCTTACTGTTACCTCAGTTGATACTCCTTTCATTGGCCCAAATATACAATGTGAGGAATTGCTTGCACGTTGGATGTTGCCGCCTCTTTTGTTCAAATGTACCCATTTTGTTCATGCTGAGGTAGGTAGTCACGTAGTGAAATGGGAATAAAAGTATCCCCCCCCTTTTTTAAGCTGCTATTGTACTATCAAGTTGGGACCAACCCATAGCTGACCCCCCGGTGGGTTTTCAGAGGCAGTAAATCACATGGGAGGAGATTGCCCTGCTTTCTTCCACAGAGCAGCCAGTGGATTCAGTACAGTTAACAGTCCTAAGTCTCCAGAGCTCCCTATGTACCACAGTAGGACCTGGGAAAAGTTCTGGTGGCTGTGTTACTTCCTTTATTCCTAAACATTTTCTTGCAAGTGAAGGAAGATACTTGGAATCCCTTAAAGAGTGTGGCGAGTACGCCAACTCCTGATTGCAATCTTAATAAGTTGTTATGTGCTGTTGAGTCACAATGACTCCCAGTGACTCTGTGGACCGGAAGCCTGAGCCCTTCCCTATCCTGTGCCGTCCCCATCATCTCTGACACACTAAAGCCTGTGCTGAAGTCATAGAGCCAGTCCACCTCGCTGTGGGTCTTCCTCTCCATTGCTGACCTGGCATCATTCTAAGCATGATGTCCTTTTCCAGGGAATAGCCTCACCTAGCTACATGTCCACGGTACAAAAGACCAAGGATCCCACCTGTAACCTTGACAGTGGTTCTTAACCCTGGATACAATACCTTGACCCCATAAAGAAATTACAGTCCTAGTGTGGATACTAAACATTGACCACACTAAATTTTCCTTAGTTGACAGGGCTGAGGAACATTGTTTCTTATCCACTTTATGACCTATCCAGTGACTGAAAATCAGCTTCACATGGAAAAAGAAAAACTGGGGCATAGAGACTCTTGCTGAAGGGTTTTTGAGCTAAAGTAGTTCAGAACCGAGGACCAGCTTTTGGCATTGTAAGGCGCTCCTGGGGGCCTGTTTAATAATATTTAGGACAGCTGATGTAATTGCTGCCCCTGTTGAGATCTGTGCAGCAACTGTGTGGGCTTTTTTGGCATCTTTTTTTTTTTCCTTTTCAAAAGGAGAGATCCATTCCTATGCTGGGTCTTCAGGTCTGACTCCTGCTAGGTCATCAGAGCATTTACTCCAGCAACTTCAGAATCTTGGAACCGAGACTTAAATCATTCATTTTTTGTTTTAAGAAAATAGTTACTGGTTTGCATATAATAATTTATATTGTATTTCACTCGTGTGTAATGTTTTATGCAGTTACATTGTTCCTGTACATCGGCTTGTATATAATGAATGGCTATTGATCTGTCTCTTATCCTTAGGTATTGCATCTCGAGGCTTGAATTTGTTCTTTATTTCCCTGAGAAGGAGAAATGCTGAGCAAGTTCAGCTTCCTTGATTTTCTGACTCCAGCTGTTTGCACATTTCATTATATGTTGTCTTCCCACGCTGCCCTGTGAAATTTTCTGTTCAACTCCTTGATATCTTGATTTCTTCCTTTTTCCCTTGGCTTCTCGGCACTCTTTTTGCATTATTCAGAGTCTCTTCTGACACCTATCTTTGTCTTTTCTTTCTCCTATGTCTTTGTAATGACCTCCCGCATTCTTCCTGGGTGATATTCTTGACATCCTCCCACAGCTCATCTGGTCTTCGCTCATTAGTATTCAAGGCCTCAAACCTGTTCCTGAAATGGTTTTGAAATTCAGGTGGGGTAGACTCAAGGTCATATTTTGGTTCCTGTGGATTTGATTTCGTTTTCCCTAGCTTCAGGTTGAACTTGCATATGAGTAGTTTGGTGGTCTGTTCCATAATCAGTACATGGCCTAGTTTTCACAGCTGATATTGAACTTCTCCAGCGGTTTTTTTCCACAGATGTAATTGATCTGATTCCTGTTCATACCATCAGGTGAAATCTATGTGTATAGCCTGCATTTTTTTTTTGTTGTTGATTGCCTTTGAGGTGAGCAGGGCTCATAGCCACCCTGTGAACAAAAGGCATGAAGCTACAACTATCGACATTTATCAAAGTTCAGAAAGTTTCCGGAGGCATGCTGTTTAGGAAGTGGATGCCACTCAGCCTACTTTTATGTTTCTTCTAAAACGTATTTGCAGTGACTAAATTGTTGATGCAAAATTCCATCATTCTACCTCCAGGTTCATTTCTGTCACCATGACCTGCTAAGAGAACAAACAGGTTCATCCTAGAAGATGTGAAATCAGGCTGCTCCTTGAGGCAAGGATTCTGAAGCTTCATCTGACATACTTTGGACATGTTGCAAGGAGGGACCAGCCCTTGAACGTCATGCTTGGGAGGGTGGAGGGACAGTGCAAGTGAGAAAGACGCTCAATGAGATGGATTGATGCAGTGACTGGGCTAATGGGGGTGGGTGTGTCAGACATTAAGATTGGCGCAGGATAGAACAGGATTTAGGGCTGTTGTATATAGGGTTACTGTGTTATAGGCGACTTGATGTCATGTAACAAAAACAACATGCCTGTTAGTACCCCATTGTTTTCAAGTCCCCATTGAGTTTTTTTTTATTCCTTCAAAGGCCCCCCCTTTGCCACTAAACTCTGCTGGCCTAGTGATCCTCTCCCTTCCCCTTTCTCCCTTCTCCCTTTCCACTTTTGGATGTTGATACTATATATATATATATATATATATATATATATATATATATATATATATATATATATAATTTTTTTAACTGGTTACCCTGTTTTTATAGTAATGGATTTATGCAGTATTTGTCCTTATAAGACTGAGTTCACACAGCATAATGCTTTTCTAGACTCTTCTATGTTATACAGTATTTTAGGAAACCATTATTTTTTGGTGTTCCATTGTATTTCATTGTATGACTGTACCACGATTTCTCAAGCCATTTGTTGATGGGCATTTGGGCCGTTTCCACCTTACTGTGAATAAATGCTGCTATGAAAATGTACATATGTCCCAGGTCCCTGGGATGTATTCCTGTCGGTGCAGTGGCTGTGTCGTAGGGATTTATATGTTGAAGTTTTTGAGGAAATGCCAGACTGCCTTCTAGAGTGGTTGTACCATTTTACAGTTCTCCCAGCAGAGTGAGAGAGTTCGAATTTCTCCACATCCTCCCAGCATTTACTGCTTGCTATCGTACTGAACTTTGCCACTGCTCACGGGGTGAGATGGTATCTCAGTGTGCTTTTGATTTCATCTGTCTTGTTACCAGTGATTTTGGGCATTTCTTCATGTGTCTACTAGTTATCCACATGTCTGCCTCTTTGAAAAGGCTTTTTATTAGTCTTAAGGAGGCTCTGTAATATTCTGTGAACTTTTATAATGAGACTTGTCTGAAATGTTATTGCCAAATGTTTTTTCTTAGTCCATAATTTCTTTTCACCCAGTTGGAAAAAGGTTTTGCTTTGTTTTGGGGTGTTTGTTGTTATTTTTTTATGTTATGTTATTTATTTGTGTGAGTGTACCGTCAAATCAGATCTGACTGGTACAGGAGGAGATTGTCCCTCCTTCCCCGGCAGAGCATCTCGTGGATTCGAACCGTGCGCCTCTGTGATTGTAGTTGCAGCTCCTTGCCATTAGACCACCGGCGCTCCCGTTGTTGTTGTTGTTGTTGTTTTTAAATTTATTCATTGTTACACATTTTCTCTCCTCTTCCCCCTCCCTCGCCTATCCCACAGTGCACCTCTTGTTCCAGATGATTCTCATAAAGCAGAATCCTACTTTCCTTTCAAACAGTTCTTCCCTGCACATGTTCTTGATGCAGTATTTGTTATCTGTCCACTCTATCCTGAATCCCTCTCCAACCCCCCACCATGTCTGTTCCATTTTATAACAGCAGTGTTATGCAGTCTTTATCCGTTTGTGACTGAGATATTTCACTTAGTGTAATTTTTTTCAAGGCTCCCCCATGTTGTGTAATATTTTATTATTTCATTGTTTTCACTGTGGGGATCCCTGAGCTCCAGCCGTGGTGACCCCACGGGGCTGTGGTGGTGTGGCCTCGGCAGTGGGGGGGCTGGCAGCAGTAGAACTCACCCATTCTTTTTCGGGAATCTTTTTCCTCTTGATGTTGAGCCTCAACCATATTGAAGACCAGTAATCAACTGTTTAATTGTGCAGTTATAGATAAATTGTAGGCTGTGGAGGGCCATTGTGGCCTTTTTCTATGTGGCGTGCCACACCTCCAGTTTCTCATGCTGCTTCCTCTGCCGCCACCGTCTTAGTTCTGCCTCTGGTATTGTTTTTCTTTGCTCCATTTCTATATTCTCTTTGTTACTCTAGAGAAATCCACCTGGGTTTCGTGTTTTGATCTTGTACCTTACTACAGATTTTGATACAGGACTTGGTTTTTAGAAAGTCTGATTTGTCTATTTTGTCTGCCCCTGGTTGTGCATTGCTATAATTCTTGTGAGCTAGAGGTTACCTGCCTGAATTGCGTGAGTAGCAACATGTAATTTACCAAATGTGGAATTTGTTCGTTTGCTAACCCCGGCATCTCCTGACGTGGGTAAGGGGCTTCTTAATTAGCGGCCCCCACTAAGCAGTCCTGAAGAGAAGGGAACAGTGTACTGTGGACGTCTGTGCTGTCCTCACGGCCTCTGGTGTCCACGTTCATTGTTGCCACCTTTCTATCACGTTGAAGGGCTCCTTTTTTCGTGGACCTTCTATTTGATAAAAGGATGAGATCTATCTCTCCAGGGACTTGCCTGTAATGATGTGCGGCCAAGTCGGCCATCCTCAGCTTCTCAGGAGCACTCACCTGCGCTTCTCCTAAAACACGTTTGTTGATTGATTTCAAGTTAGATCGATAACCTGTAAGTTAGTCGTTCAGATTCACCAGCTGCTCTGAGGAGAAGCAGAGGGTCAGTTGGAGATAGGCAGTCTCCTCAAATAAAGATTTACACCCTCAACCTGCTGGAGGGTTGTCACGAGTTAGTACCAGCTAGCTTGCAGTGGGGTTTGCATATTAAGCGTAATAGCTTCAAAGTCTTGTGATGCCTGATGCATTTGGAGATAGATATAGATATATAGATAGTAAGAATTCTGTCTGTCTACAATGAGGAGTGTTACTCCATTATACTATTAAATGAAGAAGTGAGTGGAAATACTTTTTTTTTTTGAGTGTGTACCATCAAATCGGATCTGACTGGCACAGGAGGAGATTGCCCCTCCTTCTCCAGCAGAGTGTCTGGTGGTTTCGGACCGCGTGCCTCTGGGATTGCATTGCAACTTCTGACCATCAGAGCTCCCGTGGAACTACCTTTTAGACATTTTTACTGCTGTTGTTCAATAAAGAAATATTTTGTTAACTTGGCTTAGTATAATTGAATAACTGTGATTGTTGTTGTTATTATGTACTGTCAAGTCGCCACCCATAGTGACCCTACGTATAGCAGCTCTGAAGCCTGCCCTGCCCTGTCCTGAACCAGTCTCCTTAATTCTGACACACCACCCCCCATTGCCCCAGTTACTGCATCAGTCCATCTTATTGGAAGTTTTCCTCTCCTGTGCTGTCCCTCCACCCTTCCAAGCATGATTTCCTTATCCTGGCTTCAAAATCCTAGCCTCCAAGGAGAAACTAGGTTTCACCCTCTCCAAGACAGACATACTTGTTTTCTTGGTGGCTCCTGGTATGTTCAAGACTCTTCTTCAGCACCACAGCTTAAAAGCATTGATTCATCTTCTATCATTCTTTGTCATTGTGCAGCTCTCTGATGCATAGCAAGTAATTGTGAAGACCATAGCCTGAAATAGGGGCACTTTAGTCTCTAGACTGACATTGTTTTTTAATACTCTGAAAAGGTCCCTGATGGCACATTTTCCCAGTGCAATTAATTTTTTTTATTTCCTGATGGCTGGTGCCAAGAGTGTTGAGTCTGGAGCTGAGCAAGATCTAATTGTTAACAACCTCAATCTCCTCTCCATCATGGTGCTGCCAAATGGACCAGTAGTAAGAAACTTTGTTTTCTTGATGTTGACCTTAAATCCATATTGAAGGTTACAGTTCTTGACTTTCTGCTGCAAGCACTTAAAGTCCTTCTCAGTTTTAATAAGGTTGTGTCATCTGCATAATGTAGGTGGTTGATGAGTCTTCCTCCAATCCTGATACCACATTCCTCCTCATAAAGTCCAGAATCCCAAATTATCTGTTCTGAATGTAAATTGAAAAGGTGTGAAGACAGAATGCATCCCTGACACACTCTTTCCTGATTTTGAACCATGCAGTGTTTCCTTGCTCTGTTCCTGGTCCCAAGTATAGGTTTCTCATAAGCACAATCAAGTGTTCTAGTATTCCCATTATCCGCAAGGTTAGCCACAATTTGTTGTGATCCACAGTCAAATGCCTTTGCTTAGTCAATGAAACACAGTTATCCCTCTGGTACTCTTTGCTTTCTGCCAAAATCCATTTAACTTTGGCGATAATGTCACTAGTGCCACGGCCTCTTCTAAATCCAGCTTGTGTTTCTGGTCATTCTCTGTCCTTGTACTGTTCAGTCGGTTCTGGATAATCTTGAGCAGGATTTTTCTAGTGTGTGATATTAGTGATTTTGTTTGATAATTTCCACACTCATGTTGGGTCACTTTTTTTGGAGTGGGAATTAATATGGATCTCTTCCAGTCAGTTGGCCAGGTACTTGTCCTCCAGGTTTCTTGGCACTACTTGGTAAGTACATCCAGTACAACATCTGTTTGTTGAAATATGTCACTTGGTATTTCATCAATTCCCAGGGCTTGATTTTTTGTCAGGTCCTTCAGAGCCGCCTGTGCTTCCTGTTTCACCACCATTGCCTCTTGATAATATGTTGTTTATTGAAATTCTTCTGTGCCAGGCAATTCTTTTTGGTACAGTGACTCTGTGACTCTGTATACTCCTTCCATGTTTTTTAAATTGTTCGTGAACCATTCAATATTCTGCCCATAAGCATTGCAACTCATGACTTGAATTTGTTTTTTACTTCCTTTAGCTTAAGAAATATCGAGCAACATTGCCCCTCTTGATTTTCTGACTAGAACTCCTTGCACATTTCATTATAATACTTTGAATAAGAGGTACAGAGCAAAGTGGAATGGGAGGGAGGGAGGAAATTTATGCAACAATGAATTTTCTGTAAAAGTGAACTGAGGGACTTAGGAAAATATGCAACAATGAATGAAAGAAAATTGAACTGTTCTGTAAACTTTCGTTAAAATCGCAATTAAAAAAACCCCAAACCTATACTATAGAAATGACTAATAGATTCAGACTATGCCAGGTGTACAGCTAAAGAAATACATTTTGTTGAACATATACATAGTGTTCAACTATTTCTACATTTGGTGACATTGATTATATTATTCAAGTTGTAGAATCATTCTCTGTGTTTTCCAAGTTCTTATTCTGGACTGCTGTTCTACAAATAATGCCTTAATCATATAGTTCTTTTAAACAGTTCTTTCCTTCATCTGTTCTAATACAGTGTTCATTATTTATCCCCTTTTCTTATTTTTTTCCCCCAAGCCCCATGTCAGTCATTTTTTAACAATGTTCCTCCCCTATTAGCATAAATTTACTGCCCCCTAAGGTTCCTGTCATCTTTTGCGTTGCTCTCTAATATTTATTCCTATATAGATGGTTATATACCATACTATAGATCAAAAGAGACCCATATCTGACCGTCCAGCAGGTTTTCAGGGGATAAAAATGCACTGGATGGTTTTATCATCTCTCCTGTGGAGCAGATTATGAATTTGAACCATTTGCCTTTAGGTTGGCAGCCGAAGTTGTTCCCCACTAGACCATAAGAGCTCCTTGATCAACAGATGTTGTTATTAGGTGCTGTCAAGGTGAGTATGGCTCATAGCAACCCCATGAGCAATGGTCTGAACCCTGGCCTGGCCTGTGCCATCCTCACCACTGCTGCCACACTGGAGCCGATTGCTGCAGTCACTGTGTCAGTTCACGTCATTGAGATCCTCTCTGTGCACGGTGCCTGTCTCCAAGGAATACAGCTCAACAGACTAGGAAAAAAAATGTGATTATGATGCCATGTTAACTGGGATGTTCCATGAAACCCCAGATCTAAAGAGACGAAATTCTTAACTCTAGTGATCTGTGCAGTATTGAACAATTTGGCCTCTCTCAGTGTCTGAGAGAAAACTTTGAAACAATAATAGATGCAATAAGTCAGCCTATCAGTAAACTGCAGAATAAAATACTCAGACAATGATTGGAGGCCATGCCAAGGAGACATGCTGCTCTATGCTGCCCCTTCGGTTGGAGCCAAGTCTCTAAATTCAGGTATGGAGAGAGCAGAAGTGTAGGACAGAAGAGGCCCGAGGCCCGAAGTGAGTTCTCGTCCAGCTAGAGTGGTTTGGTGGAACTGGGACATTGAAACAACACAGTGGAGGGCTGGTGTTCGTCCAAGATACGTGGACTGTCCTGCCAGAGTCTGGACGGGATGAGCCAGAACTGGGAAAACTTCGTGCGAACACGTGGCCCCAAGGCTGCCCCTCTTGGAGGTGGAGTTCCATGGTTTCGTATATAGTGAACTTGTTTGAAGTGATACAGTGTATATATGTTCGGGACTATCCTTTCATCCGGCTTTCTATACTTCCTCAGCCATGCTCTTGAGCATGGGTCTAGCCTGATTTTGTCGTCTCAGCCAGGCTGGTCTGCCCCTCATGACCCTTCTGTTTGACTCTCACCTTTGCCCTCACCACTTGCTGGCCACTCTGCGAACACTGAGGCAGGTCCCTGAGAGGTCATGAGCATTGCTTCAGCCCATCCTCACACTTTCTGTTGTTGGGTGCCGTTGGGTCAAGTACGACTCAAAGTTGACCTGTTCCCAGGGTCCTGCTGCCCACCTGCTGAGGAGATTTGTGATGTTAGTTCACTTATGTATACTTCTTTCAGTTGACTTAATTTTTTGAAACTTTTTGAAGGAAGCGCCACTGGTTCATAACATGCAAAACCAGAATGAATCAACTTGCATTGTCTTTAAGGAGTTGATAGTTTTTAAAAAAGGATCCACTTAGAAGATTTATGGAGGGAGCTCTTGTGGTCTAGTGGCAAGAAGCTGCACTGCAATACTGAAGGCACATGGTTTGAAACCACTAGATGCTCCACAGTCTCCTTTTGTGCCAATTGGATTTCATTCAATGGTACACAACAAGATAAAAAAGAAGATAACTAGACTTACTTAAAAGGAACAAATGTCCAGTAGAAGAATTCCAAGAATCAGATTCTTTTTTTTTTTTTAATATTTTTTTT
>NW_006399965.1:2905518-2913982 GCF_000299155.1 Elephantulus edwardii | reverse complement strand
ACTCTCACCAGTGGCTATGGATGAAGAAGAATCAGATTCTTAAGTGAAGCGGCTAATCTTTCGCAGATACCCTAACCTATTGCCTCCACATCTCAAACGACTATGCAGGAAACCACTTGTATTTTCCCTTTTACAAACGTAAATGCAGTGCAGTGATTTTTGCATTAAAAAAAATTAAAAATAAACTTTCATTCAGAGTGTAATGAAAATGATTGCATGGAGAATAACATGCAGTTATTGGGGATTTGTTCAATCTTGGGTTTTAATGAGGCTGTGTATCAAAGTTCATAGAGTTTCCGGAGGCATGTTTAGGAAGTGGATGCCACTAATGTCAACAGTAGTGGAGGGGCTTCAGGCCTTTTATTCATAGGGTCACTACGAGTCGTGCTTGACTGGAAGACAATTCAACAACAACAACAACCTTGCAGATATACTGTGGACCACTACTTATCCTCCAGGCTGACATGATTTAATTCATGGCAGCAGCAACTGACTGTTCTGTGCTAAGATCCAGGCCAGTGAGAACAAGGCCTCGAACCTGGAAAAAGCCAGGTGTACCTGCCAGCTCTGCAGCTCTCCGCAACTTTCAACATAGACGTTTCTTAAAAAAAGAAAAAAAATATCCCCAACCTCATTGGGGTCTGGATGGAGCTCCTGTCCCTCCAGCGGCCTTAGAGATTCCGTAAAAGCACTGGAGGACATGGTCGTCTTTCTCCTTTAGAGCAGCTGGTGGGTTTGAACCCACGAGGCCACCATATAACCAGTTTGTTTTCCTTATGAACTTCTTGTGTGCTTTTGTTTTTTGGTTCTTTTAAATTATTTTTTGTGTGTGTACCATCAAATGAGATCTGACTGGTTACAGGAGGAGATAGATTGTCCTGCGTGCCTCTGGGATTACAGTGCAGCTTCTTGCCCCTAGGCCACTATGTGTGTGTTTTCTGTGAAAAAGAGTTTCTCATTCTGCAATTTAGACCCAAATATGTCCCTGAGGGTGGTTTACATTGTTTCTACAGTCCCTGTCTCCACCCCCCTCCTTCCTGTTTGCGGCCCTCAGGTTTTGTTCTATGTTCTCTCATTTTATTTGAGGCCTTCCAGTTTGCCATGACCAGAGCCCTGGACAGTGGTGGCCAGCCACCCTGGAGTGCTGGCCTCGTGCTGGAGGTGGCTCTGCTTTATGTGGCTGTCAGCTTTGTGGGCAGTCTGCTTCCTGGAGTATGGAGCTTCCTTTAGTATTTGCTCCGTATGAGAAGAGACCAGCAGTTTGATCTTCGGTGGCAGCTCAAACTTTTAAGACGCCAGGTACTGCTCACCAGGTCAAGAGGTAGACCTCTGTGTCTATGAACTGTGCTGTGCCGGTGGCTTCCATGTCTCCTGTGAGGAGCCCAGGAAGTCCGTCCCACAAAGTGCCTATTTAATATCATATGTGAACGTATCCAGCAGGGAGCCCTGGTGTCCTAGTCAAAAGGAGTTTGCTGACAGCCCACAGGCACGTGGTTAGAATGCACCTGCTGCTCCATGGTAGAGGGAAACGCTGCCTCCTGTGAGATTTACAACCTCTGGAAACCCACTAGAGGGTCAGTTCGGAGTCAGATCCGACTTGACAGCATGTAACCACCACCAACAGCACATACCTGCAGTACACACCAGCGGGTCAGTGCCAGTGGACACAGCTGCACGTACGTGCGTGCACTTGGACTCCCGTGCGCTTGTCAGACCTAATAGCACACGCGTCTCCCTGCATAGCGGTCACACATTCCTCGGTTGTTACTGTTGTTCCAGGGCTGTATATGTTGTAGCATTTGTTACGGTTGTCTTTTCTTCTTGATCACGCCTGCCTTCATCTGCACTGATCATGTGCTCACTTCCTCAGTACTGTGACTCCTCGAACGAGGATTGACACCTGTCCACTAAGTACAGGATTTTCCTTCTTCTCCACTCCCAACCCTCCATGGTGGTGGTGGTGTGTGCTGTCGAACTGACCCATAGCTGACCCTCCAGCGAGTTTGCAGAGGAAGTTAATCGCAGGGGAGGTGAGTGCCCACCTTTCACAGAGTAGCTGGTGGCCTCGAATCCTGTGCCTTCGAGATCACAGCACAGCTTCTTGCCACTTCATGGTATCCATAAAAAAAAATTGTTACTTTCAGAGAAGGTCTGGTGGCCTACTGGCAAGAAGCTACACTGCAATCCCGAAGGTGCATGGTTTGAATCCACCAGATACTCCGATGGACAAGGAGGGACAATCTCCTCCTGTGCCATGCGGATCTGATTTGATGGTACACAACAAGGGGAAAAAAAGTTACCGTCTATGTGTAAAACTATTGTTGATGTTTTAGAAATATGGCATCATACAATGTTTGTCTATTGTGATTGACTTAATTCACGTAATGTACTCCAGGTTTATCCTTGTATTTTAGAACTCATTAATTTTTATTGTTCGCTTGTGTTCTATTACATGTTGTGTACTGTGGGGTCAGAACCGACCCATGGCTGACCCTCCTGCAGGTTTTCCGAGGCAGTTAATTCCATGAGAGGAGCTTGCCCATCCTTCTCCCTCAGAGCAGCTGGTGGATTTGAACTGTGTACCTTTGGGTTTGCAGTGCAGCTTCTTGCCACTAGACCACCAGAGCTCACTTCTGTTACACATTTTAGCTATTCATTTGTTGATGGGCACTTGTGGTTTTCTTCTTTTGTTTGTTGTCTGCTGTTGTGAATATGTTGAGCATGAGTTTGCGTATGTCTGTCTGCATCACTGCTCTCATCTCTCTATGTATGTACCTGGGAGGAGTTGTGTACCATCACCTCACAACCATCCCCTGGCTGGCCTTCCAGCAGGTTTTCAGCGGCAGTTGATTGCTCAGGAAGAGATTACCCGTCTTTCTCCACAGAGAAGCCAGTGGAAGCAAACCATACCTTGGGGGTACCCGCACATCTCCTTACTCTTGATGATTGCCAAATGACACGGACTTTCTTATTTAGCATTGAGTCACCACTTATAGCTTTCCACAGATGCTGAACTATTTACAGTCCTGTCAGCAGTGCTCAAAGGTCCAAACTCTCTACAACCTTGCCAACATCTGTTCTCAATGTGTTTTATTAGTATCACTTTTGTTGGTATATTAATTTCTTTTCTCCAGCACTACAACTCAAAAGCATTAATTCTCCTATCATCCCTAGTCATTTTCCAGCTCTCTGATGCATAGCAAGTAATTGCAAAGACCATGGCCTGGATCTGGTGCACCTTAGTCTCCAGACTGACATTGTAGCTCTTTAGTACATTGGAGAGATTCCTGATACCTTCCCTACACAACTCGTCTTTTGATTTCCTAGCTGCTGGTACCAAAAGTGTTGACTGTGAAGCCAAGCAAACCAAAACTGTTAATCTCATCATCTATCATGATGTTGCCAATTGGTCCAGTGGTGATAATCTTTGTTGAGCTTCAATCCATATTGAAGGCTACAGTCCTTGACCTTCTTCAGTAAGTGCATCACATCCTCCTCAGTTTCAGCAAGCAGGGTTTTGTTATTTGCATAATGCAGGTTGTTGGTGAGTTTTCCTCCAATCCTGATGCTACATACCTCCTCATAGAGTTCAGTCTCCTGGATGATCTCTTCTGCATATAGATTGAAAATGTATGGAGACAGGACTCATTCCTGGTGTACATCTTTCCCAATTTTGAACCATGCTGTGTTTCCTTTCTTTGTCCTGAGGAGTGCCTCCTGGTCCAAGTATAGGTTTCACATAGGCACGATTAAGTGTTCTGGGATTCCCATTCTTCTAAGAGTTAGCTACAGTTTGATGTGTGGACACAGTCAGATGCCTTTGTATAGTCAAATAGACATTCCTCTGGTACTCTTTGCTTTCAGCCAATATCCATCTCGCATTAGCTATAAAATCCCTAGTACCACAGCCTTTTCTAAACCCAGCCTGCATATATGGCAGTTCTCTGTTGACGTACCTCCAGTCATTTTTGGATAGCGTTACTGCAACCAACTTGACAGCATATAACAACAGCAATATCCATATTGTGAAGATGATGCAGGATCAGGTAAGATTTTAATCTGTTCATAGGGATATCAAGAGTCATAGTCAACTTGATGTCATGTAACAACAAACAACATCCATAATTTTCAATGACATTGGACAAATTTTCCACATTCTGCTCACACTCGTAGTTCCATTCTGGTCGTTATTTCTAACTTCACTACCCACTGACGATTTTATTTTTGCTTTACGGTGAATGTTGATGATTTGAGTTTATATAGATGATTTTCCTATTTTAAAGACACACAGTAACTCATGAATGAATCTCTTAGTTAACTGGAAGATGAGCTTTGAGATGGTTTCAGCTCAAAGTTTAAGGGATATTCCAGGATGCTAGTGTCTGGAGTTACTCTGTTGTTATTTGGCATCAAGTTGGAACCAATCCATCGGTGACCCTCCAGGGATTTTCAGAGGCAGTAAATCACACAGAAGGAGATTGTGCCCATCTTGCCGGGGGCATCTGGTGGATTTGAGCTGTGTACCATTGGGATTATAGTGCAGCTGCTTCCCACTAGGCTCTGCTGGACTTCCTCTCACCTCGAGTCTCCCCTAGTCTCATAGGTTAGGCCTTTCAAGTTTTGGGTAAATGCTCACATATTGGTTGATTGCTTTGAGGACCAACTTGCTCACAGGTGTCATTTGGCTGAAAGCTGTTGAAGGTGTGGAGGTGGACGAAAGGCCATCTTTGAAGCAGCTAGGACCTGGGCGGGGAGTTCTCAGGGGCATCCACAATGGATCACTGACCAGAGGCCAGCTGTTATCACTGTCTGTGTCTCAAGTTTGTAACCTGTGCTTGGTATAGCCCAAACAATGGGGAAGGAGCCTCGAAAAATCACTGGCACAGGACACTTGTTGATAACTTTCCTAGTGACAGCTTCATGATAGAATGTTTTGATTTTATTTTAAAAGGAAATGGGACATTTTTTCCACTACCAGAATTGTAGAAAAACTCATGCTATTATTCATAGAACTAATCAGTTAAGTTCATGGGAAACCTTCAGCCAGAAGTTATCTTCAAAAGAGGGAGAAAACTGTTTAAAAGGGATATGTGATTAGGTATTTTTGTCATGACAGGAGTCCAGAATGAAGGCTGCATAGTGGAGTGACCTGGGGGGAGGGGTTGTAAAACAATGAAAGAATTTTACTTTTTCAAGAGGGTAGTGTACTGGGGAGGGGGTGGGGAGGGGAGAAAATTGCAACAAAGAATGAATGGAAATAAAAAAGAGATAAAAATCAGTATTGATGGGGAGCTCTGATGGCCTAGTGGCAAGGAACTGCAACTACAATCCCAGAGGTGCACAGTTCGAATCCACCAGATGCTCTGCCGGGGAAGGAGGGACAATCTCCTCCTGTACCAGTCAGATCTGATTTGACGGTACGCTCACACACAAATAATAAAAAAAATTCTAGTACTGCTTTTTTATTTTTTTTTAGTACTGCTTTTTTTAAATCACCTTTTTATTTTAGAAAACCTTCCTATTTACAGAAAAATTACAAAATAGTATAAAGAATTTTATATGCACTGCTCCAGTTTCCTCTGTTTTTAAGGTTTTACATTACAAACAGGTATGTCTTGGAAGGAGTACAGCCCGAATGGCTCCTGAATGATCTATTCTGCATAGAGATAGAAAAGTTGTAGGAAAGAGCACATCCCTGACGCACTCCTCCCTTGATTTTGAATTGTGTCGTGTTTCCTCGCTCTGTTCAGACAACAGCTCTCTGGCCTAGGTCAAGTTTCACATGAGCACTATCAGGTGTTCTGGGATTCCCATTCTTCTCAAGGTCAGTCCCAGCTTGTTGTGATCCATGCAGTCAAATGCTTTTGGATAGTCAATAAAACACAAACAGACATCCTTTTGGTACTCTCTGCTGTCAGCCAGGATCCATAGTATTAATTACATCAGCAATGATTTTCTGGTATCATGGTCTCTTTTAAAGTCTGCTTGTATTTCTGGCAATTCTCTATCAATACACTGTTCTGTAGTAAAAGCCCATTTTTAATAGAAGCACAATGCCACGTGGTCTTTCTCTCGCAGACTCACTGGTCAGTTCTGACTGTTGACCTTTGGAAGGAGCTGTTGTTATCATTCAGAGATGTTCTTTATTGTGGTAGTTAGTTTTGTAATAAGGTAAACCAGTATTCTTTTTTTTAATTGTTTTTTGTGTATGTACCGTCAAATCAGATCTGACTGGTACAGGAGATTGTCCCTCCTTCTCCAGCAGAGCATCTGGTGGATTTGAACCATGCACCTCTGGGACTGTAGTGCAGCTTCTTGCCACTAGGCCACCAGAGCTCACCTAAAATAGTATTCTTTTACAGCATGAAATGGAAGAACAAAATACAAAATCCTCCCTGCCTGTTGTCACACCTGGATAAAAATGTGGTTGCTCTGAGCCAGCCCTGGAGGAGAATGGATAACCGAAGCGGTCAATGTATAGGGAGAAGCATTGGTGAAAGATTGTTTTTAAAATGTCCCTTCTGTTATTAAGATTGTTTCATTAATTTGTACAAAAGACTGTACAACACAGTCAGGAAAACTAAGAGGGAGAAGGAATTGAGCAGAAGGAAGGCAGGTGGGAGAACTGTCCTCAGGCCAGCTGCAGCTCTGAATGTCCCAGAGCCATGCTGGTGGGGGCCTGGCGTTGATGATGGGAGTTAGGTTCAGCTCTGCATGTCCCAAAGCCATGGTGGTGGGGGCCCTGGCCTTGAGGATGGGAGTTAGAGTCCTAGCTGACAACTGTCCTAAGGTCAGCTGCAGTTCTGTATGTCCCAGAGCCATGGGGGAAGAGGAGGCGGAAAGTAGGATGGTGGCCTAACATTGATGTTGGGCATTAGAGTCCCAGCTGTGTGAGGAGCTGGCCTGGCACGCATCTCTTGTTAAATAGAAACTATTTCTTTTCCTGTGAAATAGAAATCACTTCATAGGACCCTAGCGTCTGACAAAGCCAGGTTACAGTCATATCTGAGCCCAGAATGAAATAACAACATTGTGCAAAATATAAAAATAGCAAGCATTCTCCTTACCTGGCTAACTCGAATGACCACTTCACCACTCCTCTTTATTAATCCCACTCTGTTCTCTCTGTCTAATAGAAATTACCAGAGTGTCCAGTTATGGATATGACCAGGGAGCTCTGATGGCACAGTGTGTAAAAGAGTTCCTGCAAACTCAAGGGTTGCACTTCTTCAGCTGTTTGGTCCACCAGTCTCTTCTGGTTACAATTTACAGACTCAATAGCCCACTAGAGGGTCACTGTGCTGCCCTGGATGTGCTCACAAAGTTGTGCCCAGAAGTCTGGAGGACAACTACCTGGCCAACTGACTGGAAGAGATCCATATTTATTCCCATTTCAATAAAGGTGGACCAGCAAAGTATGGAAATTATCAAATAATATCACTAATATCATATGCAAGCAAAATCCTGCTGAAGATTATCCAAACCCAACTAGAACATTGACAGAGAACTACCGGAAATATAAACTGGGTTTCGAAGAGGCCATGGCACTAGTGACATTATCTCCAATGTCAGATGGATCTTGGCAGAAAAAGAGCACCAGAGGGATATTGATCTATGTTTCATTGACTTTGCAAAGACTGTGTAGACCACAACAAATTGTGGCTAACAAATTGAGGAGAATGGAAATTCCAGAACACTTGAGTGTGCATATGTGAAACCTATACTCAGACCACGAAGCAGTCCTCAGAACAGAACAAGGAAATACAACATGGTTCAAAATCAGGAAAGGAGTGCATCAGGGAAGCATCCTGTCTCCATAGCTTTTCAATCTATATCCAGAACAGATCATCTGGGAGACTGAGCTCTATGAGGAGGAGTGTGGCATTATGATTGGAGGACGTTGCATCAACAATTAATGTTATGCAGATAACACAAACTTGCTTGCTGAAACTGAGGAGGACCTGAAGTTCTTGCAACAGAAGGTCAAAGACTGTAGTTTTCAATATGGATCGGAGCGCAACATCAAGAAGACAAAGATTCTCACCACTGGGCCAATTGGCGGCACCATGATAGATGGAGAAGAGTTTGAGGTTGTTAACAGTTACAACTTGCTTGATCAACATTCTTGACACCAGCAGTCAGGATATCAAAAGGCAAATTGCTTTGGGAAAATCTGTCAGGGACCTCTGCAGAGTACTTAGAAGAAAAGATGTTAGTCTAGAGACTAAGGTGCACCTGATCCAGGCCATGTTGTTGTTGTTGTATGTACCATCGAGTCATTTGTGACTCATAGTGACCGTATGTACAACAGCCCTAAACCCTGCTCTATCCTGTGCCAATCGCACTGCCTCTGACACACCCATCCAGATTACCCCAGTCACTGAATCAATCCACCTCATAGAGGGTCTTCCCCTCCTGCGCTGTCCCTCCACCCTCCCAAGCATGATGTCCCCTCTCCAAGGAC
>NW_006399965.1:2902500-2904213 GCF_000299155.1 Elephantulus edwardii | reverse complement strand
AAAAACAAGGAACTCATGCAATATTATTCAAAATGGGTGAGCCTGGAAGGCATTATGCCAAGTGAAATATCTCAGTCACAAAAGGACAAATACTGCATGGTGCCACTGTTGTAAAACAGGTCTGACCTCGGGGTTAGGAGGAGACTGAGAAAGATTGGTTCAGTAATGTATACTGCATTGAAACAGATGAGGGAGAAAACTGTAAGAGTGATATGTGATTGGGTATTTTTTGTCATGACAGGAGTCCAGAGTGAAGGGAGGAGAGATTGTAAAACAATGAAAGAATTTTTATTTTACTTTTCCAAGAGGGTAGTGCACTAGGGGGGAGGGTTGGGCTGGGAGAAAAGTGCAACAATGAATGAATGAGTGGGGGGAAAAAAACAAAACCCAAAAAACCAAATAGGTCTGTCTTGGAGAAGGTGAAACCAAGTTTCTCCTTGGAGGCTGGGATTTTGAAGTTTCATTTCACATATTTTGATGACGTTACCAGGAGGGACCAGTCCTTGGAGAAGGACATCATCCTCAGAAGGATGGAGAGACAGCGCAGGAGAGGAAGACCCCGGATAAGATGGATTGACACAGTAACTGGACAATGGGTGTAGGTGTGTCAGAGTAGTGAGACTGCTTCTGGACAAGGCAGGCTTTAGAGCTATGGGTCGAAAGCAACTTAACGGCACAGAACAACAATAACGAGTCAGAATTGATGAAAATGAGTTATCTGAAAGCATCCAATGCAGAACAAAACTGTGCTCCACTGAATCTTTTCCAAAGAGCTCAACACAAGATCAAATCACCCTGTAAGCCTGACTCCCTGTAAAGTCACTGGTTAAACACACGACTGACTACTAGCTAGAAGGCTGGTGGGTTTTCATCCACGCTGAGGCCTGGCAGGTCCTGGAAGAAGACCTTGTAAGAAAGGTCTGGTGATCAACTTCTGAAAGACCACACCCTTGAAAATCCTTATAGAGGATTCCTATTCTGACACATATTGTTATGAGTTATCGATTCTACTACGACTCATAGTAACCCTATGGCTCTGAACCTTGTCCTTTCCTGAGCAAACCTCACCATCTCTGACACACGTGACCCATTTCCACAGTCACAGTGACAGTCCATCTCATCCAGGGTCTTCCTTTCTTGTGCTGACCCTCCACCCTTCCAAGCATGATTAACATGATGTCCTCCTCCAAAGACTGGCCCCTCCTGACAACATACTTAACGTATGTGAGACAAAGTCCTAGCCTCCAGGGAACAACTTGATTTTACCTTCTCCAGGACAGACTTGTTTGTTCTCTTGGCAGTCCATGGTATGTTCAGTACGCTCTTCCAGCACCATAACTTATAGCAAGCAATTGAGAAGACCATGGGTTGGATCAGGCACATCTTCCTTTTTAGGTTGACATTGTTGCTCTTTAGCATTCTGGAGAAGTCCCTGAAAGCAGATGTTTCCAAGGTGATACATCTTTTGATTCCCTGACTGCTGATGCCAGTGGTGTTGATTGTGGATCTAAGGAAGATGAGAGAATGAACAACTTCAATTGTTTCTCCATCTATTATGGTGCTGCCTATTGGCCTGGTATTAAGCATTTAGTTTTTATTTTCTTTTGTTAAGAGGTTCAGTCCATATTGAAAGCTGTAGTCCTTGATCTTCTGAAGCAAGTGCTTCAAGTCCTCCTCAGTTTCAGTGAGCAAGTTTGCATCATCTACATAACA
>NW_006399965.1:2900341-2901075 GCF_000299155.1 Elephantulus edwardii | reverse complement strand
AACAACAACAACAACATTAAATGGAAAAGATAATCTCTGACCAGAAGTTGCTAGATTACCCAAAGATTGTTTTCCCCTCCTGAGGAACTAGGATCTTATAGGAAGTAAGCAAATTTCAGTCTATCAAATAAATGATTGTCACCGTTTGGCTGGACTCTGAACACATGCATATTTTGCTTTATGTGGTGGTGGTGGTTGTGTGCTGCCAAGACAGAAGTGATTCACCACTGACACGCAGCGGGTTTTCAGAGGCTGCCAATCACATGGGGGTGTGGGAGATGGCTTGTCTTTCTCCCATAGAGCACCTCGGGGGTTCAAACTGCATGCCTTTGCGTTGCCAGTCAAACTCTTGACGTGCCTTGCTACCAGAGCAGTTTTCAAGTACTTTGGTCCCAGGACTCTCACACTCTTAAAGTAACTGAAGATGCCAAAGAGCTTTTATTGTTTTATTTTTACAGGTTATATCTAGCAATAGTTGTTAGAAATTAAAGTTGAGGATTTTTTAATAGTATTTTTTATTAAATATTTTCAATGCAACATATATATTTTTTACAGCATATTCTTTCCATTTAATTTTCCCCCAATTCATTCATTGTTGCACATTTTCCTGCCTGCCCATTGCTCTATCCCAGTTCATTTTTTTCCTTGAAAAGAAAAAAAAAATTCTTTCATTGTTGTACAATTTCCCTCTCCTCCCAGTCCACAGTCCACTTTACTATGCATTTCTTTTTCTG
>NW_006399965.1:2896494-2899506 GCF_000299155.1 Elephantulus edwardii | reverse complement strand
ACTAGGCCACCAGAGCTCGCCGTGAACGTCTTCTTTGGTGAAGTGTCTTATTTCATATCCTGTGCCCATTTTTCAATTGGTTTATTTACCTTTATATTCTTGTGACAGAGACATTTTTTCAAATTAGTGATTAACTTAAAAAATAAGCGGATTACATTATGTAACATATCAAAGTTAAGTTGTTGTTAAGTGCCGTCGAGTCGCAGGTGACTCATAGCGACCCTATGAAGGGGAGTCCTCAACGCTTGGGTGTCTCTCATCCTCTCTCCAGGTTCATAGGGTTTCCAGAGGCAAGCTATTACGGAAGTAGATGCCACTCCTTCCAAAACGTTAAGTAGAACTTTAATTAATAATACAAGTAACTTAAAATAACAAAAATGATTTTTTCCCTAAGAATGCAATTGCTTTATAGATATACACCTCTCTAATTTCTGGAGAGAAGGATAGTATTGGATTCTTAAATCTGTATTTAATCTGTTGTTTTGAATCAAGTATATAAAGAAAATGCAGGAAGCTCTGGCCTCAGAGGTAAAGAACTGAGGTGCCGATGCAAAGATACAGTTTGAATCCACCAGCTTCTCACAGGAAAATTGTGAGCAATCTCCTTCCATGAGATTTACTGCCTCCAAAAACCTTCTGAAGGATCAGCCATGGGTTGGTTCTGACTTGATGTTTCTCAATAGCAACAAAGAAAATCCAGCCTTATAAAAATATGAATCTGGAAAAAGAAGAGTACTTTATTGGACTTTCAGATAGCTGTGGATTTTTATCTTTTTTTTTGTAATTAAAAAAGATTTAAAAAATGGTAATATTTTAAACATTGGTTTCTTTTTAACATCTGCAGTTATGTCAATGGATTTCCCTTTTACTTTATAATCTGTTGATCTGTTTTTCAATTTCAATTTTTAGAAAGAATATGAAAGCTACTAGTATAGTATAGATTTTTTTAGCATCATGTATTGGTAATTTTGGAAATACTGCTTCCCGTAATATACCAATGTGTTAGAACTTTGGAAAATGGCTTTTTTTGTCCATTGCCTTAGCCCCACCTTCTCCCGGAGACATGGTCTCCTGCTGCCTCAACTGTGGACACATGATTTGAAGTTGATCAGTGTCTTCAACATCATTAACAGCTTTGAGGCCAGAAGAGCTAAGGAGACTGAGGAGAGACTGCAGCTAAACACAGCCTGACAGAATCTTGGAGATGGAGGCAGAGTTAAAGGTTTTGCTTTTGGACACGTGAAGGAAGAGCTGACTTGGGGTTGCCAGAAGAGGCTTGCTGGACAAAGAATAAACCAGAAGCTTCTTCATTTTGTGTGCTAGACTAAACTTGGGGGATCTGCTGTGTGGTAGTCTTTGCTTTCCCTAGTCCCGCCACAACCTGTTTCCCAATAAACCCAACAACGTTTGGAATTAATATCAGACCTGGAGATTAATGGAATTAGAAGCGGCAGCATGGGGGACTATGTCTTACCACTGGATCAGCTTTATATACTGGATGTTGTTGATGGGGACAGTTCTCCTTTGTGGAGTTAGTGAAAGTCAGATAGCCTTCCCCCATTGCCTTTGCTTCTTTTACTACAAACAATCTAAATGTGATATATTTTATTTACCATATAGTTTTTCAAGTGACATTTTAAAAGTACCATCATTGACCCCATTTAAAAAGCCATTAAATCTTAGACAGCTGTCAAGTTCATGGTGATGATTAGATGATTCAAAGCTTTAACTTTAAAGATTGAATTTTATTAACAGCAACAAATACTGTCAGGTTTTTTTCCTTGAAGTGACAGGCTCACTTTGTTCTTTCTTTGGGGGAAAAAGATGTCTACCAAATGCCAAGTTTGAGTAACCATACTTTATGTGTCAGGCACTTTTTTAGGTAATTGAAGAGTGTTCCATGCAAAAAATAGTTCATTCTGATTGCAAATCAGACTAGTGCACAGCGCTTTTCTCTGAGACACCTGTCATACCTGGGATAGGAAGCTCTGTCTATCTCCCACTTCATCCCACTGAATACTAAAGATATAGAATTAAAAAAGTAATAATTTTTATTTCAAGGCAGGAGACAGTAAAATATAATCATTTTTACTGCTGCTTCAAGTATATTAAGTGGAAATGGCTATTTTTCACTGCTGCAACCGTGTGGTGCTTTGTACGACGAGGACTCGTGGAGCTGGTGTCACTGACCTGATTTATGGTGAGGAATCAGCTTTTTTACCCACCAGCTTCTGCCTTATCCATGTAAATGTCCACATAGTGAAGAAAGTAAATAACATCTTAATGTCTTTATTAAAGTCTTTATTTTGTTATTGCAAAGCTTTTAAAGGGGTCTTGGGGCTTCCCAGGAGTTTGCAAGCCATTTTTAGGAAGTTTTTCTAATAAAAAAAGGCAAGATACAAAGAAAGCTTGTAAGAAAACAAAATAGTGGCAGGTTATTGACACATACCTGACGTGTTGCAACAACGTACAGACTAGGAATACTGAAATTCTCTCAGCAAGAGTCTCTAAAAGTGCCCTGTGGGTGCTATTCTGAGTTGCCTTGAAGTACACGTAGAGGGCAGCCAACGGGGACCTCACGTGCGCAGAGCAGGACTGTTCACAGGGTTTCCAAGGCTGTGACTCTGGAGGCGTATTGACTGTCCAGCTTGTGTTTGTGGGTCCTTCCTGGTGAACGCAAACCACCAACCGTCCGTCTAGAAGTGGAGCGCTTAGCCATTTGCATCACTCAGGGAAGGTCACCTTATTGTGAGGAAAAAGATACAACCAATTAAAGGAGAATTTTCTTTTTAAAAATTGATATTTTAATGAATAATCTAGGGATGATAGAAAGAGAATTGATGCCTTTTAGCTGTGGTGCTGGAGAAGTGTTGAGTATACAACATGGGCTGCTAGGAGAACAAACAAGTTCTTCATGGAGAGAGTGAAACCAGGCTTTTCCTTGGAGTCAAGGATTCTGAAGCTTCATCTGACATGCTTTGGGCATGTTGCAAGGAGGGACTGGTCCTTGGA
>NW_006399965.1:2866776-2895634 GCF_000299155.1 Elephantulus edwardii | reverse complement strand
TCAGTTATGGTCTCTTTGGGGTATAGTCCCACTAGTGCAATTGATGGGTCAAATAGTATTTCTATTTCCAGCTTTTTGAGAAAGCACCATATAGCCTTCAATGGTGGTTGCACCATTTTACACTCCCACCAACAGTGAATAAGGGTTCCAGTTTCTCCACAACCTCACTAGCATTTGTTTGCTATTCTGTTTAATTTTTTCTATTGTTACTGGGATGAGATGATATATATATCTTATTGTTGTTTTGATTTATATCTCTCTTAGACTTAGGGATTTTGAACATTTCTTTATGTGTTTGTTTGTCATCTGAATGTCTTCTTTGGTGTTTATATCCTGTGCCCATTTTGTGATTAGGTTGTTTACCTTTATATTGTGTGGTGGTAGAGTATTCTATGAATTCTAGATATAAGTCCTTATCAGAAATGTTGTTACCAAGTATTTTTTTCCCAGTCTGTGGCTTTCCTTTTTACCCTTTTGGAAAAAGTTGATTCTTAGAAGATCCCAGTCGTCTATTTTATTCTCTCCTGGTTGTAGGTTTTTCAGGATGCTTAGAAGACTGTTCATGTTGTGGATTAGGGATTCATCGGCCTTGGTTTTAGTCCTAGGTCCACTTTGAGTTAGTTTTTGTGTATGGTGTGAGGTGTGGGTCTTGCTTGAGTTTTCTACAGATAGTTTTCCAGTTTTGCTAACACCATTTGTTACAGAGGCTGTCGTTTCCCCACTTAATGGATTTCATTTCCTTGTAAAAAATCAGTTGACCATAGGTAGATGAGCTTATTTCAGGGTACTCAATTCTATTCCATTGATCTGTGTGTCTGTCATTGTACCAGTACCACGCTGTCTTAACCACCATGGAAGTGTAGTTGGAATTGAAATCAGAGAGTGAGATGCCTCCTACCTTGTTTCTCTTTTTAAGGAGTGCTTTGCTTATTTGGGTTCTCTTTTCATTCTGGATGAAATTGGAGATTGCCTTTTCCATCTTGTTGAATAAAGGAGAATTTTTATTTTCCCTGCCACTTTGAAAAATTGATCGATTACATCTAGTAATTTTCTTGCTGAGTCTTTGGGATTTTCACTATGTAGTATCATCTGAAAATAGTTTTCCTTCCTTCCTTCTTTTATTTCCTTTCTTTGACTTACTTTTGGACTTCCATTACAATATTGAACAGGAGTTCTGATGAAGGACATCCTTGTTTCAATCCTGTTCTCAAGGGGAATGCCTTAAGTCACTCTCCACTGAGTGTAATATTGCTTTGGTTGATAATTCTTGTACCAAAAAACTCACAAAGGAAATAAGGAAAACAATACAATTTACAGAAGCCACCTAAAGATGAAGCACTTAGGAATGAATCCAACCAAGGGTATAAAAGACCTATAGTCATAGACAACTACAGACATTTTAAAGAGTCCAAGAGACCTATGTAAATGGAAGAGCGTGACATGCTCCTGGTTTGGAATATGTAACATTATGAGAATGGCAGTACTATCAAAGCCCATGAAATATCTCCAAGGTATAATATAATAGTGAGGCAGATCCCATCACCATTCAAAGAGATGGGAAGAGTTATCAACTTTGTCTGGAAAGATGCAGTGAAAAGTCAGACTTTGCAATTAAGGATGATGATAGAAAAGGAAATAAATTAAAGCAAATAAAAATAGAAAAAAGATGGAAGGAAAGTTACTATTCTTTTACCATTTATTCAAAGAGAATTGAAAAATATTTTTATTTTATAGTTTGTCCTGACTTGCGCGACCTCCCTGCAAACACATATCTCATTGTCGTGGGTTCCTGTTCACAGGCTCAAGTGTCCCTGGCATGCCCATTAATCTGTGGTCCTGTGTGACCGCAGGATGACTCACTCTGCCTCGGCATCAGCAAGGCCAGGGCTTTCTAGGAAGTCAGCAGGCATGTTCTTGCAAATGAAATTATCCCAGTGCTGCAGGACTGGAAGTAGCAGATGGTGGTGGGATTTTACAAGGCCCCTCTGCCCTCTCTACCCTCTGCCTGATTCTGCGTTAATCCTTTCTGTGCAGAGTGGCTAAGACTTGGAAGCATCCTCAGAGGACTGCAGTAATGCGAAGCTGTAATGCGGGCTGCAGAAGAGGCAGGCTGCCATTGAGCTGCAGAGTCTGGCTCCGCAGCGGTGGGGGGTCTTCTGAGAGCACATAGGCACGTGGGGCTTCAGGCCTCAGCGCCAGGCCTCCTGGCACGCTGCATTTACTGAACTTCACATGCATCGTTAGGAACTCCAAACACGTTACTCTGCAACTAGTTCAGTCTTTAAAGCAGAAAAATCAGCCAAATTGTAGTAAAGCATAGCAGGCCTCAATCCTCAGAGGACAAGAAACAACTGCCAACGTCTCTCAGTTTGCTGCAAAGAAACATCTGTGACTCTTGGGCCCAAACGTTACAGTCATGGTGCTGCGATTTCTGTGATAACCTCCCCCCCCCCCAATGAATTAGAGCTTTCAATATATTTTTTTTCTTTCCAAATTGTATTCCTCATGTTAAATTTTCTTGTTTAAGAGTAACTGAGCGATTTTAAAGTGATTAATACGTTCATTCATTAACATCTGCCTCACATGCGAGATATGCGGCTCAAGATCCTAAGAAAAGAGGGGCTAAATAATGGACACTGCATTGAAACAGATGAGGGAGAGAATTGTTTAAAAGGAATATATGATTAGGTATGATTTTCATGACACGATTCCAGAAAAAGAAATGCATATTATGGACTATGGACTCGGGGAGGGGGGGATTGTATAACAATGAAAGAATTTTTTCTTTTCTTCAATGAGAAGAACGAACTGGAGGGGGGAGGAGTGAGCAGGGAGGAAAATGTGTAAAAATGAATGAATGGGGGAAAAATTAAATGGAAAGAATATGCTGTTATATATATATATAGCATTAAAATAATAAAAACATTTTTTTAAAACTTGCTATGTTATTTTTCTGTATCTTGTCAGAAGACCTTGTTTATGGGTTGGTTCTTTTTTTTGACGACTGTAAGCACATTTCTATGTGCTGAGTTGTTGTTAGGTAGCATCAAGTCAAGAATGACCCACAGTTGGCAAAGCATGGCAACTATCCTGTGGACTGTCACACAAGTCTGTCTTGGAGGAAGGGCTGCCTTAGAGGGAAGGATGGTGTGATTTAGTCTCACATTCTTTGGGCATATTTGAGGGGCAACATTGTACTTGGAAAAGGACATCATGCTTGGAAAAGGAGAAGGTCAACGAAAGAGAGGAAGATGCTCAGTGAGACGGAGTGACGCAGTCACAGCACCGATGAGCTCGGTCATACAGAGAGTGGACTGGTCTAGCCACAGGGGACTGGCTGGCCTCCTCATCAGGTAGAGCAGACTCAATGGCAGACTTTGGGAGTCTCACCACCAGTACAGATGAAGCAGAGCATGCAGTGTGTGTCTTTCAGGCCAAAGATGCCTGCAGCACTTGGACCAGGGCCCACAAGAGCAGTGGCTGCAGCTGCAGCAGCAAACCAGCGACTTGATGCAAGGCAGAGCTGGCTGACCGGCTAACCCCCAGAACTCGAGCCGGAGCCTTTGCCCAAGCTTGTCGGAGGACGAGGGCCAGATGCCACAATTGGTTGGCCCAAGGGAATCCCAGAGCATTTGATTGTGTTTATGTGAAAACTAGACTTGAACCAAGAGGCAGTCATCAGAACAGAGCAAGGAGACGCTGCATGGTTCAAAATTGTGAAGGAGGTCTTCCAGGGATGTATTCTGTCTCTATACCTGTCAATCTGTATGCATAGCAGATCATCCGGCATGCTGGGCTGTATGAGGAAGAGTGTGATATCAGGATTGGAGGAAGATTCATCAACAACCTGTGTTAGGAAGATGACACAATCCTGCTTGCTGAAATTGAGGAGGACTTGAAGCACTTGCTGCAGAAAGTCAAGGACTGCAGCCTTCAATACAGATTGAAGCTCAACATCAAGAAAACAAAGATTCTCAACACTGGGCCAAATGGCAGCATCGTTATGGATGATGAAGATATTGGGATTGTTAACAGTTTTAGTTTGCTTGGTTCCACAATCAGCACTCTTTGTACCAGCAGCCAAGAAATCAAGAGACGAACTGCATTGTAAAAGTCAGCTGTTAGGAACCTCTCCAGAGTACTGAAGAGCAATGACATCAGGCTGGAGACTAAGGCGAACCTGATCTGGGCAATTGTCTTTGCAATTGTGTATGATGCATTAGAGAGCTAGACAGTGACAAGGGATGATAGAAAGAGAATTGATGCTTTGAGCTGTGGTGCTGGAGAAGAGTGTTGAATATACCATGGACTGCTAGGAGAACAAACAGGTTTGTCCTGGAGAAGGTGAAACTGGGCTGCTCCTTGAAGGTGAGGATTCTGAAGCTTCGTCTGACATACTTTGGGCATATTGCAAGGCAGGATCAGTCCATGGAGAGGGACATCATGTTTGGGAGAGTGGACGGACAGTACAAGAGGGGAAGACCATCAACGAGATGATTTGATTCAGTGATTGGCGTGGTGGGAGTGAGTGTGTTGGAGACAGTTGGCTCAAGATAGAGCAGGGTTTAGGGCTCTTGTATGAGTCACAAGCAACTCGATGGCACATTACCGCCACCACCACCACCACAACAAGGGAGCTTTGTAACTCTGTCCTAAAGCCGCAAGGCTGAAGGCTGAGGGGCCTGTGAGCACTTCAGAAGCTGTCCTGATTGAGAAATTCTATCTTGTTTGCCAACCTGTGAATTTCCTTAATAAACCCGGAATTGTGAGTATGAAAAAAAAAAAAAAAAAAAGAATGACCCACAGTAACGCTATGAAAAACAGACTTGAACCTTGTCCTAACCTCACACTTCCAGTCACACCAGAGACTGTTGGGGCAGTCACAGTCTCAGTCCCCTTGGTCAAGGGTCTTTCTTTCCTTCACTGATCCTCTACCTTTCTGAGCATCATGTCACTCTCCAAGGATTAACCCCTCCTAGCAGCACGCCTCAAGTATGTGAGGCAAAGCCTCATAATCTTTGCCTCCAAAGAGCACTCTGGCCACACCCTCTCCAAGACATATTTGTTATTTTTGTAGTCCATGGGATGTTCAGTAGTCTTTCCCAGCATCACAGCTCATAGGCATCAATTTTTCTTCTGTCATCCTTAGTCATTGTCCAGCTCTCAGATGCATAGCAAGTGATCAAAAATACCATGGCCTGAATCAAACACACCTTAGTATTCAAACTGACTTCATTACTCTTCAATTTGGAGAGGTCCTAAATTGCAGACTTTCCAGTGCAGTTGTTGTTGTTGATATGTGCCATTGAGTCCCCTGTGAACCATAGCGACCTTATGTACAACAGCACTGAAGCTTGCCCTGTCCTGAGCTAGTCTCACTGACTCTGACACACCTATCCCCATTCCCCAGTTATTGTATCAATCCATCTCATCTGGGATCTTCCTCTCTTGTGCTGTCCTTCCAACCTTCTGAGCTTTATGTCCTTCTCCAAGGACTGGTCTCTCCTGGCCATGTGCCCAAAGTATGTAAAATAGAGCTTCAAAATCCTAGCCTCCAAGGAGAAACTTGGTTTCACTCTCTCCAAGACAGACCTCTTTGTTTTCTTGGAAGTCCATGGTATGTTCAAGACTTTTCGCCAGCACCACAACTCAAAGGTATCAATTCTTCTGTCATCCTTAGCCATTGTCCAGCTCTCTGATGCATAACAAGTAATTGTGAAGACCGTGGCCTAGATCACGTGCACCTTCATCTCTAGACTGATTTAGTTCTTCCTCAATACTCTAGAGAGGTTCCTGACAGCAGATTTTCCCAATGCAATACGCTTTTTAATTTCCTGATTGCTGGTGCCAAGAGTGTTGATTGTGAAGCCGAGAAAGCGGTAATTGTTAACGATCTCAATCTTGTCTCCATCTATCATGGTGCTGCCAATTGGCCCAGTGGTGGGAATCTTTGTCTTCTTGCTGTTGAGATTAATTCCATATTGAAGACTACAGTCCTTGACCTTTTGCAGTAAGTACTTCAGGTCCTCCTTAATTTCAGCAAGCAAGTTTGTGTCATCTGCAAAACATAGGTTGTTAATGAGTCTTCCTCCAATCCTGATGCAACATTCCTCCTCATGAAGTCCAGGCTTTAGAATGATCTGTTCTTCATATAGATTGAAAAGCTCTGGAGACAGGATGCATCCCTCACGCACTCCTTTCCTGATTTTGAACCATGCAGTGTTTCCCTGCTCTGTTCTGAGGACTGCTTCCTGGTCTGAGTATAGCTTTCACATCAGCACAGTCAAGTGTTCTGGGATCCCATTTTTCTCAGGTTAGCCACAATTTGTTGTGGTCCACACACATGCCTTTGCATAGTCAATGAAACAGACCTTACATAACATGATGTTTATAGCATAATGAGCCTCAGAGTGAACTTTGCCTTTACCTAGATATGTGATCTTAGTAAGTGTCCTGTATTTTTGAGCTTCAGCTTTTCTGAAAATCTCATGTTTGTATTTGGAGTTTCTGTTAAAAAAATAAAAATAATGTAGAAAATGTAACACATATAATAGATGCTCATTAAACATTGGCATCTTATTCTTCAGTCCTTGGAGGAATGTAAAAGGAGTAGGAAAGCCAATCCCAGTCCCCAGGACCCAATAGCCTAGTTAGAAGGTCAAGAAGTTGAAGCAACAGGTATTATTCTTTCTTGTTATTGTTAGGTGCCATCGAGTTGAGTATGACTCATAACGAACCTATGAACAGAAGATCTGAAACCAGTCCTGTCCTGCACCATCCTCACACCCCCTGACACACAAGAGCCCATGGCAGCAGTCACCCTGTTAATCCACCTGATTTAGGGTCTTCTTCTCCCTTGCCGACACTCCACCCTTCCCAACATCCAAGGAATAGCATCTCCTAGCAAGATGTCCAAAGTATGGTAAGTGAGGTTTCAGCATTCTTGTCTCTGCTGGTGTCAGATGGATCCTGGCTGAAGGTAGGAATACCTGAAGAATGTTTTATTTGTGCTTTATTGACTATGCAAAGACATTTTTTTCTATAATTATATTTTATTAATTTTCATAAACATTTACAGAGATTTTGGGCTTCCACTCATTCATTGTTGCACTATTCTCTCCACCCTCCTCCCAGTTTGTTCTTGTCCAAATGCCACAGTGCTTGTCAAAGCCAGTTCTGATTAATCTTCTTTGTCAGTGTGTCCTTTGCCATTCCCTATCACTCCTCCCTGAGAGAGACTTCACCCTGAGTCATAAGGAAAAGGGGATGGCGTATTCTCTTAGCTACTTCCTGCTGAAAAGGGACGCTGTGGGTTTCAGGGTGAAGATCTTCTCTCACTACTCTAAAGGGTCCCTTTGGCAGTAGGAAACACATAGACTATTATGGAGATTGATTTTGGAATTTAGATGCACTCTTATTGATTGTGCTTGGCCGTACATGTTCATATCCTTGAAGATGTATCATGGGGGTGTTGCAACCTAGAAGACACAAATTTGACTAACAAGTTATAAGTACATGAGTCCAAAAATTATGGAAAAGTAAAAGAAAAGATTCTTTCATTGTTTTACAAACCCTCCCCCAGGTCCTCTCCACCATGTAGCCCTCGCTCTTGACTATGCAAAGACATTTGACTGAGTGGATCATGACAAGTTGTGACTGACATTGAGAAGAATGGGAATCCCCGAACACTTGATTGTGCTCATGAGGAGCCTATACCTGGGTCAGGAGGCTGCTGTGTTGTTTCTCTCCTTATCAACTTCAATTCTGAACATGAAAGACTGACTTGTGTTTAAAAAATTGTTTATACTTGATGTTTTCTTTATGATAACGCTTCTTCTTGAGCAAATAAAATGTTTGGATTTTGAATTAAGTACCCCCCCCACACACACACGCCATGTGATTTATGGGGCTCCATTATAATGTTCCTCTGAGAGTTATGCAAATGTTTGATCCATCTGGTGACAGCTCATAGAACAAGTTGTTACCAGTGTTTGCAAATAAGTATAATAAATAGAAATCTGCTTGAAGAGATTCTATTTAATGTGTAAACACCAAAATGCAATTTCTTCTGTTGACTTGAGAATTGTCTTTATATTCACAGTTGGATAAAAGCCTGTATGCTCTTTGAAATGCCTGTCTTGGCGGTAGTGCTTGAATCTATCATTTGACAGTGTTTGGGTGGTGAAAATACGATTTCTTTCTGAAGTGGGTATTTCGCACTTCCACTGGTCTTACCCCAGCAGGTCTAATGGAAAAAAGCAAAGGCTTTGAAGCCAATCAGACTCAAGTCCTAATCAATGCCCTTACAGTGTTCTAGTTGACGTTAGATGGTGTAAAGTCAGTTCAGATACAGAATGAAACCTCACCCTGCCCTGTGCCATCTTCATGGTCATTGTTATGTCAAACCCATTGTCATATCAATGACAATGACCCTCTTGTTGCTTCTTCCTCTTTTCTCCTGAATCCTCCCACACCACCAAGCATAATGTCATTCCCAGGGACAAGCTCATTCTCAAAACGTATACCATGTGCCCGAGATGAAGCCTCACTATTCTCACTTCCATGGGCCATTCTGCATACAAAACAGATTAATTTGCTCTTCTTGAAGTCTCATATTCAGTATTCTTTGTTAATACCACAAAGGCATTAATTTTTCTTCCATCTTCTTTGTTCATTGCTCGACTTTCCCTTGTATATGAGAGGTTGGAAGGTACCATGGCTTAGGTCAGATGTGCCTGCTCTTCAAAAGACATCTCTGCTCTCTATCACTTTCAAGAGGTCCTTTGCAGCGGAGTTGTTCAATGTAGTATGTTACTTTGTAAAGGGGTTTTTTTTGTTCACTGTTGCACATTTTCTCCCCTCTCCTCTCCCCAGAACCCCCCCTGCAATGCCCACCTTGATTGTTTTCATACATAGAATATCTAATCATATAGTCCTTTTGGACAGTTCTTTCTCTCATCTCTTCTATTGCAGTGCTTATTATTTATCCATTGTTTTCTCATTCTCTCATCAACCTCTCCATGTCTGTCCTATTTTATAACAGTGGTATTATACAGGTCCTTTTGTGATTGAGAAATTTTAGTCAGCATAATGTCCTCCAGGCTCACTCATGTGGTGTTAATGTGTTACATGCTCATTGTTTTTCAATGCTGTGTAATATTCCATTGTGTGGATAAACCATAGTTTTTCTATATATTCATTTGTTGAAGGGCACCTGAGTTGCTTCCATCTCTGAAATTGTGAAAAAACTTGGGTGTGCATCCATCTCTTTGAGTCGTGGCTCTGTTTTCTTTAGGGTATAATCCCAGTAGTGCAATTGCTGGGTCAAATGTTATTTCTATTTCCAACTATTTGAAAAAGCACCATACTGCCTTCCATAGTGGTTGCACCATTTTACACTCCCACCAACAGTGAATAAGGGTTCCAATCTCTCCACAACCTCACCAGCATTTGTTGTTTTCTGCCCTATAAACTTTACTACTGTTGTTTGGGTGAGATGATATCTCATAGTTGCATCTCTCTTAGAGCTAGGAAATTTGAATATTTCTTCATGTGTTTGTTTGTCATCTGAATGTCTTCTTTGGTGAGGTGTCTATTCATATCCTGTGCCCAGTTTGTGTTTGAGATGTTTGCCTTTTTCTTGTTAAGGTGCTGGATTATTCTATACATTTTATATATACATCCTTTTTCAAATAAGTCATTGCCAAGTATTTTTTCCTAGTCTGTGGGTTTCCTTCTTACCTGGTTGGAGAGGATTTTTGATGTGCACAGGGCTTTGGTTCTTAGAAGGTCCTGTTGATCTATTTTATTCTCTCCTGATTGTAGGTTTTTCATTATGCTTGGAAGATTGTTCATGCTCTGGATTAGGGTTTCTAAATTATCCCTGGATTTTCTCTGATAAATTTTATAGTCTTTGGTATTATTCCTTCATCCCTGATCCACCTTGAGTTGGTTTTTGTGTAAGGTGTGAGGTATGGGTCTTGCTTAAGTTTTCTACAAGTGATTTTACAATTTTGCCAACACTTTTTGTTAAGGAGGCTGTCATTTCCCACACTTAACTGATTTCATCTCCTTGTCAAAGAGCAATTGAACAAATGAGCTGATTTGTGGGTTCTGAAATCTATTCCACTGATTTATGTGTCTGTAGCTATACCAGTACCACGCTGTCTTGACCACCGTGGCTGTGTGGTAGGATCTGAGGTCAGGGAGTGTGGTGCCTCCTGCCTTGTTTCTCTTTTTCAGTGATGTTTTGCTTTTTCAGGGTCTCTTTCCATTTCCGATAAAATTGGAAATTACCTTTTCCATCTTGTTAGAGAATGGAATTGCTATGTGTATTGGGATTACATTGAACTTGTATATTACTTTTGGTAGAATTGTCTTTTTCATGATATTGAGTTTTCCTATCCATGAACATGGTATATTCTTCCACTTCTCCAGGTCTGTTTTTGTAGCAATGTTTTGTAATTTTCTTTATATAGGTCTTTTTTTCCCCTCTAGTTAGATTTATTCCAGAGTATTTAATCTTCTGATTAGCTATTATAATCAATATTGTTGTTCTTAGTTCCATTTCTTTTTCTTAAGATAATTTATTTTATTTGGTTTGCAAATAAAATTTATATACATTGTGTTTCACACTAGCCTTCATTAACATTGTATTTCATACAATCATTTCCATTTATTGTGTTTTATAAAATTAATTATTAATGAACTATGCCCACTACTACCCCATCTTTTTAGATCCTACAGATCATTTCCTTTTTTTTTTACCCCCTCCTTCTACCCGCCAAATTGTGTGACTCTGATTTACCCCCTGCTTCCACTTCTTCCCTCCTTGGACCCCCATACTAGTTATCCATCTAATAACCATTACAATAACGGTCTTATGCAGTGTTTGTCCTTAAGAGACTGAGTTAGTTCACTCATTAGCTCAATTTCTTGATGGCTGCTTTCATGGGCATTGATTGTGACCAAGTACAATGAAATTCTTGACAATTTCAACCTTTTCTACATTCATCATGATGTTGTTTATGGTAAAGGGTGTATTGTGTTATGTATCCTGCTGCTGACTGAAAGGCTGGCAGTTCGAATCCACCTGCTTCTCTATGGGAGGAAGATGGAAAGGCTCCTTCAATAAAGGTTCATGTGTTTGGAAACTTAATAAAGGGTTACTATGATTTGGAACTGACTTGATGGCTTATTAGTGTTGTTGTTATGTGCTGTCAAATCTCTTGTGACTCATAGCAACCCTATGCACAACAGCTCTGAAACTTGTTCTATTCTATGCCAATCTTATTGTCTCTGACACATCTACCCCCATTACCCCAGGCACTGAATCAATCTATCCCATTGAGAGTGTTCTTCTCTTGTGCTGTCCCTGCACCTTCCCAAGCATGATGTCTCTCTCCAAGGACAGGTCCCACCTTGAAACATGCCAAAGGTATGTCAGATGAAGCTTCAGAATCCTTGCTTCCAGGAAGCAACCTGATTTCACCTTCTCCAGGAAAAACTTGTTTGTTATCCTAGCAGCCCATGGTATGTATATGTATATTCAGTAATCTTCTCAAGCACCTCAGTACAAAGGTATCTATTTTCCTTCTATCCTCCTTAGTCATTTCCCAGCTTTCTGATGCATAGCACATAATTGTAAAGACCATGACCTGGATCAGGCCCACCTCAGTCTTCAGACTGACATCATTGCTCTTTGTTACTCTGGAGAGGTCCCTGACAGCAAACTTACCAAATGCAATCTGTCTTTTGATTTCCTGGCTGCTGGTATCAAGAGTGTCGTTTGTGGAGTCAAGTAAATTAGTGTGGTTTTTTTTGTATGTTGATGTGTAATCCATACTGAAAACCTGCAGCCTGTGCTCTGCATTATGATCTCCCACTTTCAGCAAGCAAACTGTATCAGTCACATATTACAAGTTGTTAATGATTCTTTCTCCAGTTATGAGGCCACATTTTCCTGCGTATAGTGTATCTTCTCTGATTGCTTGCTCAGTATACGGGTTGTATAAATAGTGATAAAAGGATACCACCCTCAGAAACACTTTCCTGATTTTAAACCCCTAAAGTCGCCCCTTGTTCTGTTTGAATAACTGCTTCTTGGTCTATGTACCTGTCAGTTAGAGTGCAAGGATTCTGGAGTTCTCATTCTGTGTAGTGCTATCCATATTTGTGCAATCAGTAAAACACAGGCAAACAGCTTTCTAGTATTCTCTGCTTTAATGTAAGATCTGTCTGATATCAACTGATATCCTTGATTCCACAGCCTATGTCTTCTTTTGAAACAGATTTGGATTTCTGTCAGTTCATTGCACTGCCATATTGTATTTTCATTATCTTTAGAAAGACTTTACTTGGGTGTAAGATCAATGGTATTATTAAATAATACCATAAAAGACTCAATAACTGACTGAAGAACAACAACGTCAGTCTGGAGACTAAGGTGTGCCTGATCCAGGCCATGGTCTTTGCAATTGCTTGCTATGTGTCAGAAAGCTGGAAAATGACTAGGAATGTTAGAAAGACAATTGATGTCTTTGAGCTGTGGTGCTGGAAAAGAGTATTAGAATATACCATGGACTGCTAGGAGATCAAACAGGTTCAACTTAGAGAGGGTAAAACCTGGTTGTTCCTTGGAGGCAAAGATTCTGAGTCTTCATCTGACATTCTTTGGGCATGTTGCAAGGAGAGACCAATCCTTGGAGCGGACATCATGCTTGGAAGGGTGGAGGAACAGAGAAAGAGAGGAAGACCATCGATGAGATGGATTGGTTCAGTGACTGGGGTGATGAAGGTAGGTATGTCAGAGACAGTAAAGTTGGCACAGGATAGAGCAGGTTTCAGTGCTGTTGTACATAGAGTCAATATTAGTTGCAACCAACTCAGCACCACATAAGAACAGCAGCAACAATTGACTTCCAGCGGAAATAGACTCATAGGACCCTCTGCAATTTCCAAGGCTGCAAATGGAAAGGTAGGAGATTGCTCATCTTTTTCCTAAGGAGCCACTGATGGATTTGAATCATTAGAGATGTGTAACCTTTGGCCAGCAGTGCAGTTCCCTACAAACTAGGCTCCGGAATCATGAAATTGTTGAAATCATGGGAGAAGCATTTGCATAGGGGAATAGGAGCTGCCAAGGACTGAAACCGCCCCCTTCTCACGTCAGCTATCAAACATAATGGTTTAAATCACCCCCCAAAGTGAAGAGTGTGAGGAGGACCACTGTGGATCTCCCCAAGGACGTTTACTAGTAAGGCAATCCCAGCTGGCGGTCAGTGTCCCCATTGTCTCCCGGAAGCAGATGGCTCTGGCTACATCTTGTATCTAAAGATGGAACCCCAGGCTTAATTGATAAAATTAGCAGTGCTTTGAACAAAGTCTTAATGATCAATTGAAACGTCTGCTATCTTTATATCTCACAAAGCTGCTGGTATTTTAAGCACAGGCAGTTTAGATAAACCCAACTTGACTGTGTGCATCCCAACAAAGTTTGGCTACACACTTGTAGAGGCTAAAAACACCAGTTTCATGACTCAGGCCTCAGGAGAGAGACTTCTCTTGACTCTTATAGCTGTGGACACTGATGCACCCAAGGTTAGTGGTTAAGGCAGATCAGTGATCTGGTCAAAAGAACTGAAGGTAATGATAAGGCAGGTTCAGGAAGCAGATGAAAGAAAAAGCAAGCTGGCTCGGCTAGACTTCGGTTGATCTTTGGTACAGGCAACCCCCCAATGAAATTCCCTTGCAATTAATTGACTTCTCATAGCAGATGGAAGTGATTCCATCATGTAAGGCCTCAAGGAAATGATTATGTTGCATCCAATCACAGTGAAGGAATAGTTATGTCAGAGCTCATTCAGGGAATCACTACATCATAACTGCCGGACCAGAGATTTGCAGGAAGCCAAGCTGACGAAACACCTTAACTATCACACACAGCTCTGGGGCCAAAAAGGATGGATAGTAAGGAAAGCAGTGGTAGGATCGTATGGCAGATAGTAGAAAGTGAATGTTTGGACGCTGTAACAAAACTTCCTCCATATGCTACAGCACTGTATCACATCCCATCTAGGAAATGCTCTTAAGATGAACTTCTAAGGAATGCCTCACTTCTGCTCTCTGACAATAGATTTTCTTTTTGGAGGGTTAGGGCATGTAACAGCATCTGCCAAAGGCTGTTGTTAGCTGCTTTTTTTGTCACTTCCTAAGTCATGATGAACCCAGGTACAAGAGGCAAAATGCAGCTCAGGCCTCAAGATGGGTTAGGATCTGATTGTGGTGTCCATCATGTTTTAGAAGATCATATTTGGGTTCACAGGATCAATGCCTTTGATCTGTGGTGTTGCAGAAAAGAATTAAATATACCATGCATGGCCAGAAGAACAAACAAATCTATCTTAAAGGCAATCGAAGGGCTTCCTTAGATGAAATGATCGTAACACTCAATCACTCTCTTTGGACATATTTTCAGGACGAACTAGTAGAACTACAAATGTTCCCTAGATGCTAATGCATTCTGATTACTTCCAATGCTAATACATTCTGATTATTTCTCAACAGCCTTCAATATGGATTGAGGCTCAATGTCAAGAAGACAAAGATTCTCACCACTGGACCAATTGACAGGATGGATGGTGAAGAGATTGAGATTGTTCACAGCTTTAGTTTGCTTGGCTCCACAGTCAACACTCTTGGCACCAGTAGCCAGGAAACTAAAAGACGTATTGCTGTGGGAAAGTCTGCTGTTAGGGACCTCTCCAGAGTACTGAAGAGCAATGGTCTCTCTCTGGAGACTAAGGTGCATCTAATACAGGCCATGGTTGTTACAATCACTGGCTATGCATCAGAGAGTTGGACAATGACTAGGGAGGATAGTAGGAGAATTGATGCCTTTGAGCTGTGGTGCTGGAGAAGAGTATTGAATGTACCGTGGACTGTCAAGAAAACAAACAGATTCATCCTTGAGAGGGTTAAACTGGGCTGCTCCTTGGAGGCAAGGATTCGGAGGCTTTGTCTGAAATATTTTGGACATGTTTCCAGGAGGGACGGGTCCTTGGAGAGGGGCATCATGCTTGGGAGGGTGGAGGGACAGCATAGGAGGGGAAGATCCTCTATGAAGTGGATTGATCCAGTGACTGGGTTAATCGGGATGGGTGTGTTGGAGACAGTGCAATTGGCACAGGATAGAGCAGGGTTTAGGGCTGTTGTACATAGGGTCGCTATGAGTCGCAAGTGATTCGATGGCACATAACAACAACAACAACAACAACAACTACCCTGAGCTTATAGAAGTCAAAAGACCTGCCCTCTCACAAAGTTGTATATCATGCAATTGGAATCAACCCATCACTGACCCTCCACTAGGTTCTCAGAAGCCATTCATTACATGGGGAGATTGCCCATCTATCTCCCATGGAGCAGCTGGTGGGTTTGAGCCATTTGCCTTTGGGTTGGCAGCCTAACTCTTCCATAAAGAGGCCACCAGAGCTCCCTGTCACAAAAGTAACAGAAAATCTGTTACATTTCAACTGCAATGTGCTTGTCACTCTATCACCATGCCTATAAAATATGAGACTGATGTCAGTTTTCTGTGAGAACATCATTTAAAGGATTTAATCTGTAACAGTGACATTTCAGGAGACTTGTAGAATTTTATTACATATTTGACAAAATGTTTCCAAAATACTTAAAACTGATTTTCGCTTTAACAAATGCCAATTTTCCAAACCAATGAATGTAATTTAAAACTCCACTTATATTTTTCTAGAGTATGCTCATTCTTTTCAAGCTATGGGGCGTAGAAACCTTTGGCACAGAGCTTAGCTAACTCTTGAGGCATACTCTGGCCTGTCTTGACCTAACAACTTATCTAATAGTGATGAAAATTATGGTAAGCACTCCATAGTTTAGGTCAACAAAACCTATGTTTAAAACTTTATAGCCTATCACAGACTTAGTAAAGGGTATTGAAAAGAATTAATTTATTTTTTTTTGTTGCAAGACTTTAAGTGTTTTGTCTTCATTTATTGAATAATAAATTTAAAAAAATCTATTTCAAACATTCATTCATGTATTTTGTTTCATTTATGTAAATTTTGCTTTATTGTTATTATGTGCTGTTGAGTCACTTGCAACCCAAAGCAACTCTATGTACAGCATCTCTGAAGGCTGCCCTGACCTCAGCCAGTCTCACTGATTCCAATACTCCCCCCTGCCCCATTGCCCCAGTTACTGTATCAATCCATTTCATCTGGGGTTTTCCTCTCCTGCGCTGTTCCTCCACCCTTACTTCTCCAAGGACTGGTCCCTCCTGGCCATGTGTCCAAAGTCTGTGAGATGGAGCTTCAAAATCATTGCCTCCAAAGAGAAACTTGGTTTCACTCTTTCCAAGACAGACTTATTTGTTTTCTTGGAAATCCATGATATATTCAAGACTCTTCAAGGCGTAGATTCTTCTTCTGTCCTCCTTAGTCATTGTCCATCTCTCTGATGCATAGCAAGTAATTGCAAAGACCATGGCCTAGATTAGGCACACCTTAGTGTCTAGACTGACCCTGTTGCTCTTCAACACACTGGAGAGGTTCCTGACAACAAATTTTCTTAATGCAATTTGTCTTTTAATTTCCTGACTGCTGGTGTTAAGAGTGTTGATTTGGAGCTGAACAAGCTGTAATTGCTAACAAACTCAATCTCCTGTCCATCTGTCATGGTGCTGCCAATTGGCCCATTGGTGGAATCTTTGTCTTCTTTCATCATGAAGACTATAGTCCTTGATCTTCTGCAGCAAGTGATTCAGGTTTTCTTCAGTTTCCGGCAGCAAGCCTGTGTCATCTGCATAACGTAGCTTATTGATGAGTCTTCTTCAATCCTGATGCTACACTCCTCCTCATAAAGCTCAGCCTCACAAATGATCTCTTCTGCATATAGATTGAAAGGTATGGAGACAGGACGCATCCCTTACACATTCCCTTCCTGATTTTAAACCATGCAGTGTTTCCCTGCTCTGCTCTGAGGATTGCTTCCTGGTCCAAGTATAGATTTTACATAAGCACAATCAAGTGCACATTCATATATTTTGTATTTTATATTACAATTGATCAATGCCTTTTATCACTCCATCCATCAAATCCCCACTGCATTTTGCTTATTCAATCCCCTCCCACTAATCTCTGCTCCCATGGTGATTTTCTCCCACCTTCCCCATCCCTTCTTTCTGCTCTTTTAAACAGTGATACTCAGCCTGTTCCTGTTTGCAGTAGCCATGTTGTCCTTTCATAAATTCCTCAAAAAGTTGAACCTACCTTGTCTTGATCCTTTACGATGTTCATTGTCTATGCATTCTATTTCTTGTCATCTCATCCCTCCCTCACCCAATAGTTACCTTCTTGTTTCCATAGTAGTGGTCTTTGTGTCTTTGGAACAGTTATTTCACTCAGCCTACTGTCTCTAGACTCACCCATGTTGTGTAGTATTTTACTAATCTCTTGTTGTTCTTTAGTGCTGCATAATATTCCATTGTGTGAATGCACCACAATTTCTTCTAAACATTTGTTGATGGGCATTTGTGCCGTTTCCATTTTCTTAGTGTTGTGAATAATGCTACGATGTTCATAGGTCTGCATATTTCCATTCATGCCTTGGCTCTTAGTTCTTTGAAGTATAGTCCTAGTTGTTGTTGTTAGGTGCCGTCGAGTCGAGTATGACTCATAGTGACCCTATGAACAAACTATCTGAACCCTGTTCTGTCCTATGCTATCGTCCATCACCCTTCCTGACACATTTTATATGACATTTTTATATTCAGCTTTTTGAGTAAATACCAAACAACCTGGCATGGATGTTGTCCTATTTCCACTATACCACTAGAAATACGTGAGAGGTCCAGTCTCTCCACATTTATTGTTTGCTTGCCAGCGTGTGTTGTCAGCATCTATTGTTTGCTGTCCTGGTAAACTTTACTATTGCTGCTCGGGTGAGATGGTCTCCCACTCTTTTGATTTGCATCTCTCCTTGCTAGTGAGTTTCATTATTTCCTCCAAAGTTTGTTGGCCACCTGAATGTCCTTCTTGGTAAAGAGTATTTCCATGTCTTTTATCCATTTTGTAATTGGGTTGTCAGTCTTTTTCTTGTGGGGAGTTGTGATGCTAACCCCAAAGTTGAACTCTCTCTCTGGAGGTTCGAATCCATCAGAGACTCTGAAGGGAAAGATGAGCAATTTCCTTGCATGATTTACAGCCTCGGAAAACCTGTTTAGGGCCAGCAATGAGTCAGTTCTGACGCTACGACAATGCGTGTGAGTCTTTGATTTTAAAAGGAACTGTGGTAGATGTAGTGTCAGAATGCAAATTCAAAGATCAGTGGATAAGCCTCGGAATGAACTTTGCTTTTCTCTAGCCGTGTGGTCTTTGTTGTTACTGTGTACCATCAAGTTTGAACTGACACATGGCAGACTCTTCAGTGGATCTTCAGAGGCAATGAATTGCATGGGAAGAGAATTTCGTTCTGTAGAGCAGCTGGTGGATTTGAACCATGTACCTTTGCATTGACAACACAATTCCTTATCCCTAAGCCACAAGAGCTCTTTCATATAATGGCCTTTGTTGAATGCCTTAAATTACTGATCCTCAGTTTACTTAAAATCTTATGAATATGTGGAGTTTCAGCTACAAAAATTATAGTAATGTAAGTACCTAATATATGTAGAAATGCAACCCCTCTCTCCCATATATAGTAGATGCTCAGGCAATGTTGACATCTCATTCTGGACTCTTTGGAGGAACATAATAGAAGAAGGCAAGCCAGTCCTGGTCCTCAGGGCTTAATAACACCAATTAGAAAGATGAGATACGAACTCTGGATAAACTAACAGGAAGTGGTTCTGAGAAGAAATTAAAGTGTGAGTTAACTCACTCTGTCTTCTTATCAGTAACAATTCTGAAAAAAAAAGATGGACTTAAAAAAATTGTTTAGAGACAGCAAGCAATAAATGTTGGAGAGAATGGAGGGAGGTGGAAACTCTCATACACTGTTGGTAGGATTCTACAACGGCACTACCACTCTGGAAGGCAGTTTGGCAATTCCTCATAAAGCTGAACACAGAAATTCTATATGACCCAGCTATTCCACTGTTTGGAATAGTGGGGATCTGGAAGGATGGGGTAGTGGTGGGAATAGTTCAATGATAATTTTATGAAACATAATGGATGGGAATGATTTTATGAAATATGATTTGAAAGAAGGGTAGTGTGAAATATAATGTATATGAACTTTGTAAGGAAACCAATATGAAATAAAAATTTTAGAAAATGGTTTGTGTTTGATGTTTTCTTTAAAATAACAATGCTTTTCTCAAGCAAATAAGGTTAAAATTAAGCTCAGATCCACACACACACTCACACTCTGATGATTTTTGGAGCTTTATCGGGATGTTCTGCTGACAATTGGGCGAATGTTTGCTCCATCTGGTGACAGCTGAGTGAGTAGGTTACTACCAGTGTTTGCAAATAAGTATATAAATAGAGATCTGCTTGAACAGAGTCTATTTAATGTGTATACACCAAAATGCAATTCCTCCTGCCATATTAGATGTTAAAAGACTTGAAACTTTTTCTTATATCCACAATTAGGTGTTTATCCTGTTTGATGTACTGGTCTTGGCTCTAGAAATACATCAAATGTATCATTTGGCAATGTTTACTCAGTGAAAGTATGATTTCCTTCTGAATTAGATACTAAAATTTCCACTGGTCTCACACCAGCAAGTCCAGTGGAAAAAGCAAAGGCTTTGAAGCCAATCAGACTCCATCCCTAATCAATAACCCTTGGAATGTCCTCATTGCTGTTAGATGGTGTTGTGTCAATTCTGATTCAGTGACTTCAGACCAACAGAACGAAACAGCGAGCCCTCCTGTGCCACCTTCTAGATTATTGTTATGTTTCCATCGTTGTGAGTTCATTGTCACTCTCCTGCTACTCTTTCTCTCTCTCTTTTTTTTATTTTTCCTTTTTGTTGTGTACCGTCAAGTTGGATCTGACAGGCACAGGAGGAGATGATCTCCTCTCCTTCTGCAGCAGAGCATCTGGTGGATTCAAACCAAGCACCTTCGGGATTGGAGCGCAGCTTCTTGCCACTAGGCCACCAGAGCTCCTCCTGCCACTCTTGCTGAGCTTCTTCCTCTTCTATCCTGAGGCCCCACTCTACCAAATAGGATGTCCTTCTGCAAGATCAGCTTATTATTTTTTAAAAAAGAAATATCTTAATTTTAATTGTGAAATAATTTCCTTGTTAAGCCCACCAAACATCAAGAAGCTCACTTGTGAAAAGAAATGGGGCTGTTAAACCAGGGAGCCAGGAGGAGTTGTGAAGAGTTTTTTAGCATGCGGGTGCACGCTGGAGTATTCAGGGAGGCGGTGGTGCTGTAGGGAGTAGAGTCAGTTTTGGCTTTGAAGCTAGGGAAGCGGGAGCATTTCTGTGATTGGTATTGTAGCAGTTTTTCTCCCTAAGACAGGAGGGGCTGAGCAGGGCCAGGCATTTTCCCCGGTAAAGGCGCAGCAGCTGCTCAAGTTCAACAGAAGAGGGAGATGTTTTGCCATTTTTGTGGCTGCAGAGGGGAGTCTGTGTTTCTCTTTCCAAATAAGGTTGTGGTGCGGCCTTGCTTAAATATTCTTTTATGGTTTCTGCCCACAGGAGCGTTGTGGCCCAGCTGCCAGCAGGACTGCCTTTCGCTTTCTTTTCCAGATTTGTTGCTTTTGTTATGTGCCTTTGAGTTGACTGCTACTCATGGTGACCCCACGAACAACGACTCTACACCTTCTATCATCTCGAGTCAACCTCACCATTTCTGACACACTTGCCATAGAGACAGTGTCACTCTATCTCCTTAGGGTGTTCTTATACACTGACCTCCAAGGACTGTTCCCTCCTGGAAACACACCCAAAGTGTATAAGACAGAGCTTCAAAATCCTTGCTTCCAAGGAGCAAACTGGTTTCACCTTCTCCAGGACAGACCTCTTTGTTCTCTTGGCAGTCCATGGTATGCTCAGCATTCTTCTCAGCATCACAACTCAACGGCATTGATTGGTCTTCTCATCCTCGTCATTGTTCAACTCTGCATACCCATTTTGCTCTTCAGTCATCCTCATTGTTCAAGCTGCATACCCTTTTTACCACTAGGATACATATTTGGGAAGACATCATTCAGTCTCTGACATCTATGAGCTAATAATTGTTGTTTGGTGCTGTCAAGTCAGCTCTGACCCCCACACTACCCGAGTCCTGGGCCATCCCCCCAACCTTTACTGCCTTTGAGCCCATCGCCTTGAGAGTCTTTCTCTTTGTTGCTGTCTCTGTACTTGATCGATAATGTACGAGTAGTCACTTGGTTATTTCCATTGAACTGATTCCAATTCATAGCAACCCTATAGAACAGTCCTAGAGATCAGTAGAGGCTGCAAATCAATGCAAGAACAGATTGCTGATAGATTTAACCATTAACCTTTCAGTTATCAGGCCATTGCACCACCAAGACTTTTTTAGTAAGCACTTACTTATCAAGGTCACAGAGTTTGATGAGCAGAGGGAGGAGGTGAAGGAATTAGGAAAGATCCCGTGGGGACCTGGAAAGGTGGGATACAAGGCCTGGAAAGGTGGGATACAAGGCCTGGAAAGGCGGGATACAAGGCCTGGAAAGGCGGGATACAATGCCTGGAAAGGTGGGATACAAGGCCTGAGGTAACAGAGATATCAGTGACTGAGACCCTTAGGGACCAGAGTGCGGCGCTGACATGCCTGAAGTGTGTGAGGTGAAGCTTCATCATCTTTCCCTGCAAAGACCACGCTGGCTGCACCTTCTCTAAGATAAAATTGTTCTTTGGCAGTCCACGGAATATTCAGTACTCTTTTCCAACACCACAGTTCCAAGGCATCAATTCTTCTTCTGTCATTCTTATTAGTCATCCAGCTCTAGATGCGTAACAAGTGATTGGAAAGACCGTGGCCTGAATCAGATGCACCTTAGTTCTCAAACTGACATCATTACTCCTCAATAATTTGGAGAGGGCCCTGATGGTAGACTTTCCTAGTACAATGGATCTCTTGATTTTCTGACTGCTGGTATCAAGGGTGTTGATTGTGGATCCAAGTAAGTCCGGGCCACTGAGTTGAAAAGCCGTCTGAGCTTTGTGAACTTGAGGGTGATACTTAACTTCTTAGATCTCTATGGGTCTCATCTACACAGTAAAAATAGTAAAATAGCATCCACTGCGTGCGGTTTTAAGGAGCTAGTGAACAATGAGAGAAACGTCATTGTAGACATGTGACTGTCATTATGTAGATATGACTTCTACTGTTTCGGTTACAGTTGTTATTAATTGGTGTATTGTGAACTAACCATTGGGGTCACTGATGTGTTTAAATAAAAGCCTGCAGAACTATGTGTATAGTGTTATGAGCTGCCATATCAACATTCTCTTAAATTGCAAGATGTATAATTGAACAGTTTGTTGCATTTTGCCTGATTTTCAATTATTCCACACATTCTTGTTTATTGTCACCGTGTGAATGATCAGCTCTAAGAGGAACTGTGTCTTATGACACGTAAATGCTCATTCTTGCAGTAAAGATCCCGATGTGCTATAGATAGCACATACAAATGATACAAAAATGTAAACCAAGGATTAGAAATACTAATTTCCAACCATTTTAAAAGATTGAAATTCTTTAAAGCACGACTGAACAAATGGTACAGGAAAAACTGGAGGCATATAAATTAGAAATTTAGAATATGAAAATTCACTGAGATTCTTAAACCTGCCAAGCCCTTTTCCTTTATCATCTGATTGATTTTTTAAAAATTGTTTAAGTTTCTTTTATTGTTCTTTTCTCCCATTTAAACATAAAATCAATGCAGACTAAAATTTATCACAGATGAAAAATCAAACCAAGTAAAAAGTAAAAATAAAATAAAGAATAGTACTATCTTATGCACATTGATAACTTAATTGATATATATTCTTCCAGATAATTTTTTATGCATATTTAAAAACAACAACAGTTCAAACTATGTTTATTTGTTGCTGTTGTCCTGAGGCTCAATGATCAGTGACCCATTTTTTTTCAGGGTGTTTGTTCAGGTGATATTTATTCTTTTGAAATCTATCAATATGTAACTAATTTTATCCTGTGGACATGTAGGCTATTTTCAATTAAACTCTTTCTTTGGAAATTAAGTTATTTTTTAGATTTAAATTTATTATTAATTTCAAATTTACAGAGACTTTGGATTTCCATTCATTCATTGTTGCGCTTTTCTCCCCTCCCAACCCTCCCTCCTAGTACACTAACCTCTTGGAAAAGTAAAAGAAAAATTCTTTCATTGTTTTACAAACTCTTCCCCCAGGTCCAGTCCACCATGTAGCTCTAGACTCCTGTGATGACAGAAATACCTAGTTACATATCTCTTTTAAACAGTTTTCTCCCTCATCTGTTTCAATGCAGTATACATTATTGAACCCATCTTTCTCAGTCTCTCCCCAACCTCCAGGTCAGTCCTGTTTTACAACAGTGGCACCATGCAGTATTTGTCCCTTTGTGGCTGAGATACTTCAGTCAGCATAATGTCCTCCAGAGTCACCTATTTTGAATGATATTTCATGAATTCCTTGTTTTTCAATGCAGCATAGTATTCCATTGTGTGAATATACCACAGCCTCTCTATCCATTCATTTGTTGATGGGCACTTAGGTTGTTTCCAACTCCTAGCTATTGTGAACAAAGCCACACTAAACATGGGTGTGCATATATCTGCTTGGATGTCAGTTATGGTCTCTTTGGGGTATATTCCCAGTAGTGGAATTGCGGGGTCAAATGGTATCTCTATTTGCAAGTTATTGAGAAAGCGCCATACCGCCTTCCACAGTGATTGCACCATTTTACACTCCCACCAACAGTGAATAAGGGTTCCAGTTTCTCCACAACCTCGCCAGCATTTGTTGCTTGCTGTTCTGTTAAATTTTGCTATTCTGTCTGGTGTGAGATGATATCTCATAGTTGTTTTGATTTGCATCTCTCTTCGAGCTAGGGATTTTGAACATTTCTTCATGTGTTTGTTGGCCATCTGGATTTCTTCTTCGGTGAAGTGTCTGTTCATATCCGTTGCCCATTTTTCTATTGGATTAGATCTTGTTGTGGTGGAAATTAACTTATTTTTGACCCAATGTTATTGGCACTCGTGGTATAGTAATAGGTGAGTTCCATTAGTGTCCCAAAGGTAACGGCTTCTACTGCAGGTCGAATACACTAGTTGCTCTGAGGGAGAAAGATGAGCAATCTCCTTCATGTGATTTATTATTGTTGTTGTTAGGTGTCTTCTAGTCATGTATGACTCATAGCGACCCCGTGAACAAAAGATCTGAACCAGTCCTGTCCTGAGCCATCCTCACACTTCCGGACACACTAGAGCCCATTACAGCAGTCACCTTGTCAATCCACCTGGTTGAGTGTCTTCCTCTCCTTCGCCAAGCCTGCACCCTTCTCAACATCATGTCCCTCTCCAAGGAATAGCACGTCCTAGCAATATATCCAAAGTATGTTAGATGACGCCTCAGAATCCTTGCCTCCAATGAGCAGCCTGGTTTAACCCTCTCTAGGATGAACCTGTTTGTTACTCTTCTCCAACACCACAGCTCAAAGGCATAAATTCTCCTTCTATGATCTTGTTCGATAATTTACACATTCAGTTGGATTATCCTTCTTGGGAATAGGAAAAAATATGGACCTCTTCCAAATTGTTGGCCAGACAGCCATCCTCCAAATTTCCTGGCATAGACTGGTGAGTGCATCCAAGGCTGCATTTGTTAATTGAAACAAGTCAATTGGTATCCCATTGATTCATGGAGCCTTATTTTTTTGCCAATGCCTTCAATGCAACCTCCACTTCCTCTTTCATTACCATGGCTCCTGTTCATATGGTACTTCCTGAAATTTTTCAGTATCAATCAATTCTTTCTGGTACAGTTACTGTGTATTCCCTCCATCTTCTGGGCCATTCAGTATATTGCCCATAGCATCTTTCAGCATTGCAACATGAGGCTTAATTTTGTTTTTTCAGTTCTTTCAGCTTAAGAAATACAGAGCAAGTTCTTTTCTTTGTATTCTCCAATTCTACCTCTCTGCACTTGCCTGTGAGTTAACGTGGATAAACTTGGGGTTGCTGTGATACTGAAATCTGTTCTACTGGTGTGTCAAATTCCAAAAGGGTTTCCCATTGTGAATCGGTTTTGGTGGATCTCCCAGATTAAGATAGACTAGTAAGCGGGATGGGCGATCAGCCACTTGTGGCTTCTGACACGCCTACAGGTATGAAGCCCCAAGGCGGAGCAAAAAAAAAAATCCTAAATATAAGGCTTTTGAAAACTCTATGAACACTAAACAAAGATATTTAGTGTAGTGGTAGAGCCAAGATTGGAAGTCAGTTGAAATGAGGAAAATCAACAACAAACAAATCATTTCACAATTAGTACATGGAATGTACACAGCTTGAATGTTGGAAAACTGAAAATTGTCAAAAATGGAACACGTGAGTATCAACATACTACGCATTAGTGAAATATGATGGACCATCTCTGGCCACTTTGAATCAGATATGGTTTACTACGTAGGGAATGAAAACCAGAAAAAGAATGGTGTTGCATTCACAGTCAGAAAGTCTGTGTGATTTACACCCTCCAAAAGTCACTGGAGAGTCAGTATGAGTCTGTCCCAACTGAATAACAATGAGAAAGAGTTAACTGTCTTGATTTGCCATTGCGGGTATCATAAATTATCACGAGCTTTGTGATTTAAAACTACTCACTTATCTTTTTTTTTTTTTTTTAATAAGTGAAGAAAGACAAATGGAAATGGGAGACATAAGGACGAAGTGGGAAGAGTGCTGTTATCATGTGTGAATTGCAGAAATATTATGTAACATATTTGCTTTGTAAACTTTCAAGAAAATTTACAAATGGAATTCAGTATGTATTCAGATGTTGGCTAGCTTTTAATTTAGACTACATGTCTATTCTCTAAGGTCTGGTTCATGTTCTTGGCTTTAGCTAATCGATGGCAGTCTTCACAGTTGTTACAACTACTGCACACCGCAGCTGTGCAGCACAACCTGATGTTTCCTGGGCTTTGTGGTGAGGGTTTGAGGCTGAGTGAGTCAGCTGATTTTGAGGCAGTGGATAAACTGGGCCGTCATTGTTTCCCTGAAAACAGCTCCATCAGGAGAGATGGTGACCTGTGGCATTCTCAGTTCAGCATGGCAGCTGTTTAAATATGTGCATGCCAGCGTTGTCAGAACATCTCTGTCTTTGGTCCTAATGGAGGACTGTCTCCACTTAGTCATAAAGGACTCACTGTCCTGTCCACAGTGGTGGGGACCGATGCCTATGAACACTGACCACCGACTCTTAGCAGGAACTTCGACCTCATCATAACGACATAGTTGGGGAAATCAACTTCTTTTTACCCAGGCTGTGTCCTCATGAGGGTGCTCTGAAGTTCACAGGGAGCTGTGCAAAGCGAGTGGCGGCACCACACTGACCGTCTGAATCCACCATCAACTCTGTGGGAGAAAGACAGGTAATCTCCAGCGTATTGTTGTTGTTATGTACCGTCGAGTCCCCTGCGACTCATAGTGACCCTATGTACAGCACTTAAGGACAATGTTAATGTTTCTCCTGGAGAAAGGATGAAAGTCACACAAGTGTTGAGGACTTTCGTTCATAGGGTCACTGTGAGTCACCTACGACTCGATGGCCCTTAACAACAATAACACCAACACAGAGAGAGCTCAGTTGGCCTAGTGGACAGAAAGTGATGCGACCAAGCCAAAGGTGGGTGTCTCTAATCCGCGGCCCTCGGGCTTGTTTTTGATTGTTTTTGGTCAAATAATCTTCTAGGTCATAAAGCCCTGGTGTGTCCACTTCCTGTACAGAGGTAACTTGTGGTTGCTGTGAAGCTGAACACTGTGACACTGATGTGTCAAACGTGTTAATGGTTACGTATGGTGGATGGTGTTGGGTGGGTCTCCCTGATTAAAACAAGCTTGGAAGCAGGAGTGGCATCCACTTCCATGATAGCTTGCCTCCAGAAACCCTATGAACCTGGAGAAAGGATGAGTCACACAAGTGTAGAGGACGTTCGTTCACAGGGTCGCTATGACTCACCTACAACTTGACGGCACTTACCACCACCACCAACAACAACAAGAAACATCAACAACAAATCATTCAATATTCTACCCATAGCATCCTTAAAGTATTGCAACTCAAAGCTTGAATTTGTTCTTTAGTTTCTTCAGCTTAAGAAATGCAGAGTGAGTTTGGCCCTTTTGATTTTCTGACTCCAGCTCTTTGCACATTTCATTATAGTACTTTGTCCTATCGTCCCAAGCTGCCATATGAAATATTCTGTTCAGCTCCTTAACTTCTTGATTTCTTCCCTTTGCTTTGGTTTCTTGGCTCTCTAGTGCAGTATTCAGAGTCTCTTCTGACATCCATTTTGGTCTTTTCTTCTTCCTCTGTCTTTGTAATGACCTTTTGCATTCTTCATGGATGATATTCTTGATATCCTCCCACAGCTTGTCTGGTCTTCGTTCATTAGTGTTCAAGGCATCAAACCTGTTCCTGGGTCTTGTGGATATGATTTGACATTTTTTAGCTTTAATTTGGACTTGCATATGATCAGATGATGGCCTGTTCCACCATCAGCACCTGGCCTAGTTTTCACTTCTGATATTAAACGTCTCCAGTGATTCCTTCCACCGATGTTATTGATCTGATTCCTGTGTATACCATCAGGTGAAATACATGTGTATAGCCTGTATTTATGTTTCTTATAAAAGGTACTTTCAATGAATAAATAATTCTATCCCTAGCCTCATTTCTGTCACTAAGTCCATTTCTGAACACTGATTCTTCTTCCTGGTTCCAAACTTTTGCATCCCAATCACTCATTATTGCTAATGCATGTTGGTTACAGGTTTGACCAGTTTCTGGCTGCAAAAGTTGGTAGAAATCACCTATTTTTTCCTCTTCTGCTCTGGTTGTTGGTGCATAAATTTGAATGATAGTGGTATTTACAAGTCTTCCTTGTATGTGTATGAATATTATTCTGTCACTTAAAACATTGTATTTCCAGATGGATCTAGAAATGGTCTTTTTAACTATGAAAGTGACTCCCTTTTTTATGACCTTTTCATCTCAAGTATAGTAGATCATATGATCATCTGATTCAAATGTCCCATACCAGTCCATCTCATTTCCCTAATACCCAATATGTCAATATTTATGTGTTCCATCTCCTTCTTAAAGATGTCCAGTTTTCCTACATTCATGCTCCTCACATTCCACGTCTTAACCATTAGTATCTGCTCCTATCGTTCCTCCTCCTTTGCATTTCCAAATTCAAGGGCTCAGCCTCAGTTGCCAGATCTGTTATTCTTCTCTGTGTGCCGTATCATACATAGGGTTTTCGAAGGCCTGTTATATTTTGGAAGTGGATGGCCAATCCTTCTTCCTAGTCTGTCTTAATTTAGATGCTTAACTTTGGAACAACATCTGACAGATAAGCATTTTAGTGAAAGGAGCAAATGAAAGACATTTCCCCTTACAGAGACAACCACACGTGCAGTGCCCTTCCTCTGCATGTGTGTCTTGTCCCTTCCATTTCCCTGAATATTAGCATCATTTGCCCTCCTTCTCACCCTGTCCAGCCCTCCCTCCTCAACCCCTGCAAACCTTTGATATGATGGCTTAGGCCACGAGTCACTTCTGTGTTAATTATGTTGTTGTTGTTATGTGCCATCGAGT
>NW_006399965.1:2845255-2866676 GCF_000299155.1 Elephantulus edwardii | reverse complement strand
ACATCCATCCCGATTACCCCAGTCACTGAATCAATCCACCTCATAGAGGGTCTTCCCCTCCTGCGCTGTCCCTCCACCCTCCCAAGCATGATGTCTGTCTCCAAGGACCAGTCCCTCCTTACAACATGTCCAAAGTATGTCAGATGATAGATTGTAATTTTTGATTGTAGGAAACAAACATAGAAAAAAAGAAATCCAACCCATCCCTATACTTTGTATATATTTTAAAGTAAAAAGAGCAATTTAAAAACACATATATAGTCTGGGACATTGTGTTCCTGTCTTTACTATGTGTTTAGAAGAATAGCTCCAAACAAGAAATAAAAAAAATGAAGGTTCTGAGCGAGTCTGTTCATTGGAAGGCATGGCCTGCGTGTTACCGAGCACTCACATGATCTCAAGTCCAGAAACGAGGAGAAGGAACACGAAAGTCAAGTGTATCAGACAGGCTGGAACAGGTGGTCGCAGGGTAACGGTGAGCTCCGGCCATTGCTGGAATAGCTAAGTGTGTCTGACAGTGTCTGACCTGCTGCAGCCTGACAGTCGCTCCGGACATTGCCATAACCTTGACCTCAGCAGCACACAGAGTTGTTCGTCTGCAGATGTTACAAGGCATAAGCTCTTCCTGGAAACCATATGACAGTCATTAAATACACTTCTCCTTTGTTAATAAGAGGCTTCGCAGAACCCTCAGGGACACAGGTGGTTTCATTTGCTGGAAGGCAGTGGCAAGTCTGGGCAGAATGAGTTGGTATTCCTGGGCAGGAGCCTGGCCTTCCCAAGGCGCAGAGAAAACAAGGCTGGAATAAGGCTGCTGGGAGAGGGGAAAACACAGCTCCCTGCTTCGCTAGGAGACCAGGTGGAGACACAGGATTAAAAGCGGGCTTTCCTCTGGTGTTACCTGCAATGACTGGAGTTCTTGAAGACAGGAAGCAGTAATTAGGTTCAAAGTATCGAAAAGCAATTTTTCCTTGCGAGCTAACGAGACTGGCTGCTCCTGCTTGCCCTGGCAACAGATGGCCAAGCTCTCGGTGAATGTGAGCCTCGGAATGAATGCCCATCCAGAGTTAGGACTCCACCAAGCCACTGGCAGTACGTGAGGCCCTGACAAAGAAGGTTTGGTGCAAAAGCTCCTTGGTTTATGATGAGGTGCCGCAGGTCCAGAGAAATAAGACAAGGCCAAGCAACAAAGGAGCGGGACCTACAGTCCATCCTCCTGGACGTAGTGTGTGTCCTTTCTGTCCAGTGGCTTATGTGGTAAGGAATTGCATCATCAACGCATAGGCAATGCGGTTCACATTCTACAGCTCCCCCCTCAGAGAAAAATGGGCCGTCTCCTCTCCTGCATTTTCCTGCCTCTGATAATTCGCTTGAGTTTCAGCTGTTTATTGGTTCTGACTCGATGGTACACAGCAACCACCACCACCACCACCACTAACCCAAACCAACCCACTGCCCTGGTCTGCTCTGACATAAGGAGACCCTGGGGATTTGGAGCTTGTGGGAGGAAATGGGGCTCCTTTCTTTTCCCTTGGAGTGGCTGGTAGACTATTCACCCTGCCAACCATTAGGCCAGGAGAGTGACATGTAACTCAGAATGCCAACACGATTCCCTCAGAAACATGACCTCAGAAAGGACGTGAGCTTTTGCATCCACACTTGGCCACTTGCTGACCTTGGGAACTTGGATTTTTTAATTTGTCAAATAAACGGAATCAAAACTAGCCATAAAAGACGTGAGCCCAATGGAGCGAGGCGGTGAGGGTTTACCACTGTGCACTTCATAAATTCCAGCACAGATGTGGTTTCTCGCATTCTCTGTCTCGCCCTGGATAAATTCTATCACATTTGGATTATGTAATCATCCTGGCAAAATATACTATAATCCTGGGATTTATGAAAATACTGGGTGCCAGACGCTGACCACAAATTTCATCAACAATGAATCAATCTAAGCCTGACCCAGAGGACAAAGGACGAGCGATGAACATGGAGTTGATTTATAAAATGTTAATGCTGGGGAGACGAGAGGATTTTAGTATTAGTAGTATATCTTAAAAAGAATTTAATGATTTTATATGGTCCTTAGCCAAGCTTTTGCTCAAGACATTAAGAAAGATCAGCTCTGGTGACAAGGAACACCCCTTTTGAGTAAAGGGAGCCCAGTCAACAAGCGAGGGACTTAGTACAGCTGTGTCCTGGTCAGGAAAGGGGGGCCTGGGAGCTGGACTGGACAGCCCAAGAGACAAGCTCTGAGGCTGTAGCCAAGGAGTGGGTGACCAACAAGTAAAGTCATATTAGGTTGTTGTTTGTTATTGTTATGTGCCGTCGAGTCGCTTGCAACTCATAGCGACCCTATGTACAACAGCTCTAAACTCTGCTCTGTCCTGTGCCAATCTCCTTGTCTCCGACACACTCATCCCGATTGCCCCAGTCACCGAATCAATCCACCTCCTAGAGGGCCTTCCCTTCCTGCGCCTGCCCTCCACCCTCCCAAGCATGATGTCCCTCTCCAAGGACCTGTCCCTCCTTACGACATGACCCAAGTATGTCAGACGAAGTCTCAGAATCCTTGCCTCTAAGGAGCAGCTCGGTTTAACCCTCTCCAGGATGAATCTGTCTGTTTTCCTAGCAGTCCATGGTACCCTCAATACTCTTCTCCAATACCAAAGCTCAAAAGCATCAATTCTCCTTCTATCCTCCCTGGTCATTGTCCAGCTCTCTGACGCATAACAAGTGATTGCAAAAATCATGGCCTGTACCAGACACACCTTAGTCTCCAGAGACACACTGTTGTTCTTCAGACTTTAGAGAGGTCACTAACAGCAGACTTTCCCATCGCAATATGTCTTCTAATTTCCTGGCTGTGGAGCCAAGCAAATTAAAGCTGTGAACAATCTCAAACTCCTCACCATCCATCCTGATGCTGCCAGTTGGCCCAGTGGTTAGAATCTTTGTCTCCTTGACATTGAGCCTCAATCCATATTGAAGGCTGCAGTCCCTGACCCTCAGCAGCAAGCGCTTCAGGTTCTCCTCAGTTTCAGCAAGCAAGGTTGTGTCATCTGCATAAAGCAGATTTTTGATAGATTTTCCACCAATCCTGATGCTGCATTTCTCCTCATAGAGCCCAGCCTCCCGGATGATCTGTTCTGCATACAAGTTGAAAATGTATGGAGATAGGACACATCCCTGGCATACGCCCTTCCCAATTTTGAACCAGGCAGTGTTTCCTTGCTCTGTTCTGACGACTGCCTCTTGGTTCAAGTATAAGTTTCGCATCAGCACGATCAAGTGTTCTGGGATTCCCATTCTTCTCAGAGTCAGCCACAGTTTGTTATGGTCCACACAGTCGAATGCCTTTGCATAATCAATGAAGCACAGATACACATTCCGCTGGTATTCCCTGCTTTCAGCTAAGATCCATCTAACATCAGCTACAATATCCCTAGTACCACGACTCCTTCTAAGCCCAGCCTGGACTTCTGGCAGTTCTCTGCTGTTGTGCTGTTCCAGTCATTTTGGGATAATCTTCAGTAGAATCTTGCTTGCATGTGAAATCAATGATAGTGTTCTATAGTTTCCACACTCTATTGGGTCACTTTGGTGTTAGTGTAAGTAGTTGGGTTGCAGTCCTAAAGCATGTGGTTTGAACCCACCAGCCACTCTGTGAGGGAAGGCTGGACAATCTCCTGTGTAACTTACTGCTTCTGACAACCTGCTGGAGGATCCCCTATGAGTCAGTTCTGACGTGGTAGTACACAGTGGAAACAAGTTAAACTCAGGGAGCTCTGGAGCTGCACTGCAATCCGAAAGGACCAGCCACTCCTAGGGAGAGCTAGGTAGTTACCTCCAGTCTGATTTGTTATTGTTCTGTGTCATCCAGAAGGGTGGGCAATCTCCTCTCGTTTGATTAATTGCCTCTGAAAACCTGCTGGAGGGTCAGCTATGGGTTGATTCTGACTTGACAGTACAACACAACATTTGACTATGACTCATAGTGATCCTATGAACATATGCTCTGAACCTTGTGCTATCCTGAGCCAACCTCACCATCTGTGACACGCCTAACCCCAGTGCCTCATTCCCTTTGCCTATCCATCTCATGATGTGCTTCTTCAAGGACTGGTCCTGCCTGGTAACATGCCTAAAGTATGTGAGACAGAGTTACAAAATCCTTGCCTTCAAGGAACAAGCTGGTTTCACCCTCTCCTGGACAGGCCTGTTTGTTCTCTTAGCAGTCCATGGTATGTTCTACACTCTTCTCCAGCACCAGAACTCAAAGGAATCGATTCTTCCTCTGTCATCCTTAGTCATTGTCAGCTCTCTGATGCATAGCAGGTAATTGAGAAGACTATAGCTTGGATCAGGTGCACCTTAGTCTCTAAACTGACATTGTTACTCTTTTGAACTCTGGAGAGGTCTCTGACAGTAAACTTTCCTAAAGCAACCCTTCTCTTGATTTCCTGACTGCTGGTGCCATGAGTGTTGGTTGTGGGTCAGAACTAGATGAAATAGTTAACAACCTCAATCTTTTCTCCATCCATCATAATGCTATCAGCTGACCCAGTGGTGTTTTCTTGATGTTCAGATACAACATTGAAGGCTGCATTCCTTGACCTTCTGCAGCAAACACGTCAAATCCTCCTTGGTTTACGTGAGTTATCTACGTTGTGTTATCTGTATAATTCACGTTGCCGATGAGTCTTCCTCCAACCCTCATGCCACATTCTTCTTCTTCATAAAGTCCAGAATGACCTCTTCTGTGTGATTTACTGCCTCTGAAAACCCACTGGAGGGTCAGCTATAAGTCGGTTCCGACTTGATGGCATACAACAACATCAACAGGCTAACCTCTGAAGCGTATCTGATGAGAATACTCTGGGATCCAGTCATTCTCTTTAAGTCTGTCAGCATCACTTTGGAAGAATGTAGGTGAGAACCACCAGCACTTTGAAGAAGGAAGATGAAGACGACTTTTTAAAGGCTGAGCATCCCCTATGGCCCTTATTCAACCATGCCTGGAATGAAGTCCACTCCCTGGGGACCAGCTTTCTGCCAAGTAATAGACAGGCCCATAAAACGAACACTTACACCCAGGAGGAATGTACTCCCAGGGCAATTAACATGTGTTCAAAAACAAAGCTCAGCGGGCGAGAGGGACAGGAGAGAAGGACAGGGGAACCATAGAGGAAGAGAGAAGAGTTATTATATTGTGGGAATCACAACCAATGACATGAAACAAAATGGATATAAATAGTTCAATGGGAAAATAATGTGCCCTGTACACTTTTACTCAAACAGCAAGAAAACATTTTTAAAAGTCTGCACATAGTTCAGTCAGGGCACAGGTGTGTCACGAGTTAGCTCATCTGCAAAGGCCTTGTCAGCCTGAGGAGAATGGAGGCTTGGGCCTGCACTTCGGCTGGTGAGGGCGTAATGTGGGATTCTCTTTGAGAAGTCTCGATAGTCAGGTGAAGGTGACACACGATAACAGACGTGCTCTGAGAATTCTTTGTCGGGCTGGTCGTTGTTGTTGTTGGGTGCCATTGAGTCAAGTACATAGTGACCTGATGAACAACAGATATACAAATCGGTCGTATCCTGTGCCATCATCATTATTTCTGACATACACGAGTCTATTGCTGGAATTGGGATGAGGTACAGAGAAGTGACTTCTGTGAAAGGGGAAGTGAGGACCCAGGGGACTCCTGACAGTAAGAAGACTGGGGTGAAGGAGGGCGTATGTGGGCCAGGCTGGAGCTGGATGACCTTATGTAAAGGAAGTTGTAAAAAAGAGAGACATTATTTCCGTGAACTGTTTTTCAGTTCATAAAAGACATACGAATGTTGTAGAACATGTAGGGAAAATACAGAAAAATATAAAGAAGAAAACAGTAATCACATGTAAATCATCACACAAAAAAGTAATTCGTTACAGATACTGCTTGTCTGTGGGCCTGCACTACATAGAAAGGTGGGAACATTAAACAGTGGGTGCTGTCAGCTCCTTTGTGACTCGTGGTGACCCCGAGCATCAGGGGAGAACTGTGCCCCACGGGCTTTCAGTGCCTGTGAAGGATCACAAGTGGGTCACCAGGACTCTCTTCTCGGGCACCTGAGTCGCCAGCTGTTTCCTTTTGGTTAGCGGCCGGATGGGGTAACTGTTTGCGTTCCCCAGGGGTTTGCTTTCTCCCTTTTGATTTCGAGTTTGCAGTCTCTTCTTGTCTTTTCTCATTTCAAATCCGTGGAGGAGAGACTGTCACAATATACACGGGGATAAATAAAGCTCGGCAGGCCATTGCCTTTGCTGCTTTGCCACCTGTTACATTCATTTTAGGCAGATTATTAGCATGTCCTTTGTGGAATAAGTTTTCTAAAACCCCATTTCAGTGGTTCCTTTCTCCTCCTGTGTAATTATTTGCCTCTTAAAACCTGCTGAAGGGTCAGCTGTGGGTCAGTTCCAAATCGACAGTACACAGCAACGTATCCTCATTATTTAACAAATATCCTGTTGTGTACGTCTACTTTGTTCCATTTTTATAAACCACATTCTGCTCAGTGTCTTCACACATCATGGCTTTGTGAACGGTTACCGCTTGCTAACATATACTACAGAGAAAGAGCTGGAAGTATAATCACACAGTCCAAGGACATGCCCATTTTTCATATTCTTGACACATGTTGCCAAATTGTATTATGAAAACAGGAATTTGTCCTCCAAGGGGAGATGGTGAAAACCCCACTGTTGTCAAATTCATTGCCACTGAGCAATTTTTCATCAGGTTTCAGATGCTGTAAATCTTTACAGAAGGAGACTGCCCGTCTCTCTTCCATAGAGAGCTTGGTGCAGCCTGGAGGGTGGAAATTGTGTGGGAATAACTGAGGGGTTTGTGACCAAGTCAGTGGCAAATCCAGAAAGGTGAACAGAGTGCAACACCTTGAAGGGTAGATTAGGAAGCTCTGGAGGCTTTAGTGGCAAGAAGCTAGACTGCAGTCCCAGAGGCACAGGGTTCAAATCCACCAGATGCTCTGCTAGAGAAGGAGGGGAGCCTCCTGCTGTACCAGTCAGATCTGATTTGATGGTACACATACAAAAATAATAAGATGAAATAAAAACAAGTGACGATTAGAAAAACAATTTACAAGAAAAACCCTTGATGAGTGCTTTGGGCTTCATAAAATCTCTGCAAGACAGATCTCCACCTTCCTGGTCACTGATGCAGGAGCCCTGGTGGCCCAGGCTGCAGCAAGTCGTGCTGTTAACGTAAAGGCTGTACGTCTCCAATGCTTCCCAGCCACTAGGTGCACCACGGGAGGAAAAAGGGCTGTCTCCTCCAGGAAGATTTACAGCCTCCGCAGCCTGATGGGCAGTCACTGTGAGTTGACTCAATGTCATCAGCTCCAAGCCCGGAGGTTTTCAGCCACGCTTTTTCTATGCTCCTGAGGAAGAGGTATGCCACCTTTTCCACCATGTCAGGAAGTGGGGTGATCTTCCTCAACTTTGGGGACACGAGTAGCTCCCACTTGGCTTAAGTGAGGATGAATGAACAAGGCTGATGTCTGATGAACAAGCCCTAGACCAGAGCGCCTCACCTAAGGCTGCAGTCTCCCTGGAAGCAGACGCCTCGTCTCTGTCCTGTGGAAAACGTCTGAATTCCAGCTGCAGACTTCAGTTAGAAGCTCAACATCCAATCCACTGTACCACCAAGGCTCCTTGAGATAAACAAGATAGCAGTCTTTCTGCAAAATGAAATAAAGACCACTATAAAGATTCACTATTATGTGACTGGTCATATTGCCAATCATAAAAGAGATTTTTATGACGTTCTTTTAAAAAGGACTCTTCCTTTCCTCATCGACATCTAGAACTTGTGAGTGGCTGTGAGGCTCAGAGGTTGATTGAGGCATGACAATTATGTAGCAAGCGGCAGCAGGCTGTGCCTTTGGGAGGTGGCATGCTCCGACGGGTGGTGACAGTGTATCAGCGTGTCACGGGAGAGTTTGCATCATTTTATTACTGCTAATTCCTCCAACTAATCTTATTAAAATGCTCCTTAGAAAGAAAGATTTGGTTCTTGGATTGTTTGCTTTTTCACTGACTGTTTGGGGCATGAAAAGTGAAGATAAAAAAAAGAACAGAAATGTTGACTGCTCAGCAAGTTTGACTTGAATGGATATGTAGACACCAAAAACCATGCGCTCGTCATTGGAGGACTGTTTCCCATTCATTCCAGGACCATCCCAGCCAATGAGTCTATTTTGGAGCCTGTATCAGCAAAGTGTGAAGGGTAAGCCCTTCTTTTTGGTTTTATATCACCTGCAGGAGGTGGGGAGGTGGGGAGAGGGAGCAATGGGTAAGAAGGTGCCCAGTACTGGAGTTAGTTCTGCTTCTGACACGGTTTTCTTGACTCAGAATAGGACTTCCTGCTTCTGGTCCTTAGTTTCTGCAAGTTAAACATTCTAGGGTGGGATAGGTTAGAACCACAAAAGCTTGCCACTGGGGGGAAAAAAAAGGCAGGTTTTGTAGGATCCGGAACATTGTGATTCAGCTCACTGGCAGAAGCAGCAGCAGCATTTGGGAACTTGTTAGAAAAGTGCACCCCGATTGAGTGGAGGCTCGATGAATTGGAATCTCATTTTGGCAAGAATTCATGGTTATTTGTGTCCACATGAAGGTTTGAGAAACACTGATTCAGAATGATGTTGAGAATTTATTGGAAACTATCAATATACTTGCTCAGGAGATCAGGAGCTAGATTGCACTGGAAAAGTCTGCAGCCAGGGGCCTCTCCAAATTATTGAGGAGCAATTATGTTAGTTTGAGGGCTAAGGTACACTTTATTCAGTCCATGGTTTTTCAGCCATTTACTATGCTTCTGAGAGCTGGACACGGAGTAAGGATGACAGCTGAATAGTTGGTGCCTGTGAACTGTGGTATTGGAGGAGTATTGAATAAATCTTATGAACTGCAAAAAGAACAAAGATATTTTATCTTGGAAAATGTTCTTGTTGGAGGCAACGATGAGAAAATGTCATCACACACACTGTGGGCATGTTGCTGGGAGAGACCCTCGGAGAGGGGCATCATGCTTGAGAAGGTAGACGGGGAAGAGAGGAAGACTCTCAACTGGTAGGTTGACGCAGAGACTGCGACAATGGGCTTAAATGTGTCCAAGACTGTGAGGACAGCGCGGGATAGCACAGGGCTCAGATGTATTGTTCACAGGGTCACTGCACTGTGAGTCATATTAGACACGACGATACCTATCAACAGCAACATGCTTGGACTATGGTGTGTTCATGCTGTGACTATATCATGGACTGTCAAGAGAGCAAACAGGGGGGCTCTGGTGGCCTAGTGGCAAGAAGCTGCGTTGCAATCCCAGAGGTGCACGGTTCGAATCCACCAGATGCTCTGCCGGGGAAGGAGGGACAATCTCCTCCTGTACCAGTCGGATCTGATTTGACGGTACACGCACACACACAAAAATAATAAAATAAAAAAAAGAGAACAAACAGATCTGTCATGCAGAGGATGAGACCAGGTTGCTCCTTGAGGACAAGGATGTGAAACTCCATCTCACATACTTTGGGCATTTGTGTCAGGAGGGCCCCGTCTTTGGAGAAGGACATCATGCTTGGAGGAGTAGAAGGCCAGTACAAGAGAGGAGGACCTGGGTGAGATGGATTGATGCAATGACTGTGGCAATGAGTCGGATGTGTCAGAGACGGTGAGGTTGACTCTGGAAGGACAAGGCTCAGAGGTATTGTTCACAGGGTTACTATGAGATGTACACGACTCGATGGCGCACAACAACAACAACGACGACAAACAACAGTGTGTTTAGACTAAGCTCTCCTTAAGACTGGAAATTTGGGCTTTAGAATATTGAAATCTTAGTCATTGTCCAGGCTTAATTTTGACAAAATTATGGCTTAAATATATTTTTAACTCAAATATAACGAGTACATTGAACAATTTTAACTTGTAAGATGCGCTAAAAGCACAGTATAATTGCCTCCCACTATTTAAAAAAATATTTTATTCAATTGTTCCAAAAATTTTCTACATATACATAGTTTGATTTTTTAAATTAATTTTTACTTCTCTCTACCTCCTTGCCCATAGCTGTTAACCTGCCATGATGGATTACATTGATGTATAAAGTATTCCTTCTTGTTGTTGTTGTTATTGTTGTTAAGTGCCATCGAGTGGCAGGTGACTCATAGTGATCCTATGAACGAAAGTCCTGGACACCTCCTGTATAACTTTTGTCCTTTTTCCAGGTCCATAGGGTTTCCGGAGGCAAGCTATTGTGGAAGTGGATGCCACTCCTGCTTCTAAGCTTGTTTTATTCGGGGAGCTTCACCAAACGCTGTCCACCACGGGTAACCGTTATCGCATTTGACACATCGGTGTCACATCTTACACTATAATTGTTCTTTTGTGACTGTCTTATGCCATTCAGCATCATCTGCTCTGTTTTTATTTGTGTTGTCAGTATTTCCCAAATTCTTAGTCATTTTTCAGTGATGCACAATGCTCTACTGTGTGAATGGACCGTAATTTCTATAGACAGTGGTGTGTATTTAGTTTGTCCCCAGGTCTTTGCTATTGTAAGTAATGCTGCAGCAGACACACGCGTGTGTATGATAGTTTATGTTGCAGCCCTTATTTCTTTGGGTCTAATTATTTTAAAAAATTAATTAATAAGGCATATTTTTCTTCTGAGTCCTGCACATGGACTTTTTTATTTTAATGTTCACTTTTATGTAACTGACATATTGAGGGTCACCTTAGCTCACAAAACAACTCCAGTCTTGTAAGAGAATCCCTCAACAGACAGTTGGTAATGGCTGCTGAGTCAGACGTGACTCACAGCTGACCCTTCAGTGGGCTGCAAATCACGCGGGAGCCGATTGCCTGTCTTTCTCTGTCAGAGGTGCTGGGGGGTTTGAATCACCAGAGAGGCGTTGTCTTTGGGCTGGCACCACAGCTCCTACACACTGTGGCGGGTGAAGGACGGCCCTGATTCTGCACACCCACCAGACATTGCCGGGTACTGCACCATCCTCACGGCTGGATGGAGACCAGGTGACTGTGGTGCCCAGGCATTGGTTGACTTCCAGAAGTAGATCGTAGTGTCCCTCAGCCTGGAAGTTGCTGAAACCAGCGCACCTTTACGTAGGCACAGACCCCTCCCACTGAATGCTGGGTGGTGTCTACCAGCGAGGCACACTGGCCAGGAATTGAACCCGGCTCGTCCACAGGGGAGGTGGGATGTGTGCCGCTCAACACAACGGCCCCCTCAGGTCCTACACCCACTTGATTATAGTGGAGTCTTCACCATCTCTCAGTCTGAGCCACTTGCAAGGTTTTTAATTATTATTAATTTTAGTGAAAATTTACAGAGACTTTGGATTTCCATTCATTCATTGTTGCACTTGCACATTTTTGACAAGACATTCTCTCCATCATCCCAACAAAATCTGACTTCTCCCCCTGACGTTGAGCCCACAGACCGAGGTCTCTGCACTTGATCTTAGCCAGAAGGCCGAGAAGCGATAGAGACCGAGGTCTCTGAAGGACTGTTTCCATTGCAGGTTTAACTTTCGAGGATTCCGCTGGATGAAAACCATGATCCACGTGATCAAGGAGATCGACAAGAAAGACCTTCTGCCCAATGTCACTCTTGGCTATCAGATCTTTGACACCTGTTTCACCATCTCCAAATCGGTGGAAGCAGCTCTGGTGTTCCTTATGGGGCAGGAGGAAAACCAGCCCAATTTCAGAAACAGCAGGGGAGCGTACCTGGCAGGCATCGTTGGGTCCGGGGGCTCGTCGTTGTCAGTAGCTGCCTCAAGAATTCTAGGGCTGTATTATTTACCTGAGGTGGGTAACCTCCTGCTCGGTACTGACTTACAAAGAAGCATAAGCTCTACTTGTAGACATTGCAACACATGCGGAATCAACTTCATGGGAACAGGGCTGGGTTGAATGGTAGAGACAGTCAGAAATGGTGGCAAATGGCTGTGTTTATCTAGGTTTTAAAAGAAAAGAAAATGAAATGAAATAAAGCTGAGTTGCCATAGAGTTGGTTTTAACTCAGGATGACTGTTAATCACAGTAGAATTGTACTTCCTAGGATTTCCTGTGCCTGATGTTTTATTCTTTAGAAGTATATTAGCCGTCCTTTCTTCTAAAATGCCACAGCAGGGACTTGAACTTACTACTTTTTGTTTAGTGACCAAGAATGTTAATAATTTACAGCACAAGGGACTGTGTGAGCTATTTCTTCTTTATAGGGTGTGTTTAGGGGGTCCTGGTGGCTTAGTGGTAAGAAGTTGCACTGCAATCCCAAAGACACTTAGTTCAAATCCATCAGCGACTTCATGGGAGAAAGATGAACAATCTCCTCTCATGCAATTTATTGCCTCTGAAAACCCACTGGAGGGTCAGCTATGAGTTGGTTCTGAAGCATGTTGCAAGGAGGGACTGGACCTTGGAGAGGAACATCATGTTTGGGAGAGTGGAGGGACGACGCAGGAGAGGAAGACCCTCGATGAGATGGATTGGTTCAGTGATTGAGGTAATGGAAGTAAGTGTGTCAGAGACAGGTTGGCACAGGATAGAGCAGGGTTTAGGGCTCTTGTACACAGGGTTGCTGTGAGTCATAAGCGACTTGACGGAGCATAATGACACAACAATTAGCAATTTGTTCCTTCAACTCCTTTGGGATGCGAGGGCAAGGTGCAAAGTGTTTCCTTCAACACTGGAGTAGGGAGAGCAGTAGATGTTCTTATGTCAATAGATTGAAGTGGGAATGATGTGAGAAGAGCTGTTAAAGTTCCCTTCCTTACTTTCTGATAAAAATATTCAGCGATTGTGTGACTTGAAATCCAAGTGTGACTTACTAGTAACTTCAGGAATGGTTTTCAATTTTAGGTGAGTTATGCTCCCACTTGCTCCATTCTTAGTGGCAAATACCTGTTTCCATCTTATATCCGCACAATACCCAGTGATAAGGCCCAGTTGAAGGCCATGGTCAAGTTGATCCAACACTTTGGTTGGGTCTGAATAGGCACCATAGTGGCTGAAGATGATTATGGGAAATATGGAGTGAAGATTTTTAAGGAAGAAATGGAGGCTGTAAAGATATGTATTGCATTTTCTGAAATCATCCCCAAAGTCTATTCCAATGAGAAGATGCAACAGGCTGTCATGGCTATAAAGAATTCCACTGCCCGCATCATTGTCCTTTACACCTCCGACACTGACCTTTTGTGCTGGAAATAGTTTACCATAACATAACTGGCCCAATTTGGATAGCAAGCGAAGCTTGGGTTACCTCAGTCCTCATTGCAAAGCCTGAATATTTTCCATAGTTTGGTGGAAGCATTGGATTTGCAATACCAAGAGCCAATATACCAAGATTAAAAGAGTTTCTTTATGATGTACATTCTAGCAAGGCTCTGAATGATGTCCTGACCATTGGATTCTGGCAAACTGCCTTTAACTGTATTTGGCCCAATGGCAGTGTCCCCTACAATGTTGACCATCGGGTGACTATGACCGGTAAAGAGGACAGATGGCATGCCATGTCTGATTAATTCTGTACCGGAGAAGAGAAGTTGGAGGATCTTAAAAATATCTACCTGGATGTATCACAGCTGAGAATTACAAACAATGTCAGACAAGCGGTGTATTCTATGGCTGGATGAACTGAGCAGATGCGAAGAAGGATGCGGGCCGTATCTTCCGGGCTTTACCTGTGCGTATATACCTGACTTTGAGTCCTGGCAGGTGAGTTTTATCTTTTTATTACTTCATGATACAGTTTGATAATGAAAAGAGTCCGTGCTATTAAATCCCAGGTCTTATTCTTGTACATCATGATGATTACATTCTCACCTAAAAAAATGACTGGCTTTGGTCACCAAATAGACGTTGGCTTTGAGTTCCCATTTGTGTAAATGAGTTGTGAATAGGTTTGTTGTGATAGAGAATCTGAACAGCTGTGGTTTATATTCTCCTCTTCTTCACAGCTAAAACATTGGAGAGAAGCGTTATAGGCTTGAACGAGAGACTCAGGGACCTTGTTGCTTCCCCAGCCTCAATATCTGGGCACCCCACATAATCCAGCTTGGCTGCTGGGACTTCCACCATCACACTCACAATCTAGCCAGCACGAACAAGCAAGGACAGAGATGGAAAGACTCTCAAACTGAAGGCCGTTTTCTAGGTGTTACATCTAATTGTCCTGATGCAGATGAGCCTGAATTTTGTTACGTGGCTGTTGTTGTTGTCCATTGCCTTCAAGTCAAGCAGGACTCATAGTGACTCTATGAACAAAAGGCCTGAGGCCCCTAGACAACTATCGACACTTATCAAAGTTCATAGAGTTTCCGGAGGCATGTTGTTTAGGAAGTGGATGCCACTCCTGCTTCCACACCTGTCATAGTATGTTATTGTTGTGATGTGCTGTTGAGTTGCCTGCGATTCCTTCTCTGTTCTGAGCCAGTCTCACTAACCAACTCACTACCACACACCAACCCCCATTGCCCCAGTCACTGTATCAATCCGTCTCATCCTGGGTCTCCCTCTCCTTTGCTGTCTGTCCACACTTCTGAGCATGGCTATACAAATGGGAAGACATATAGCAGAGGAAAGTAGGATAAGCAGTCTTTATCCAAAGGAGCCCATTATACAGTGGATAAAGGCTGAGGTGCCCAGTGAAAAGCTTGTGGAAGAAAAGGCTTGATGATCTATCCCGGTGGGGATAGGAGCCTAGGACATGGTCCCACCCTCTCAGGAGGACTGCACTGCGTTGACAGTGACGCTGTGGCTCACACAGTCTATGTGACAGACGCCGCTCCAGCCAGGACTCCGGAGGTGAGGATTACTGTGTTGTCTTGGAGACTGGCCTTAACATCTCCTTCAGGTCTGATGCTGCAGCAATTCACGTTGGCACACACACAAGCACCAAGTGTGCACCAAATTGGAGTGCTGTTCTTGTATCTTTCAGTTCTTCCCTCTTACTTATTAAAGAAAGAAGCCTGAAGCTCCCTGGACTGGCCCTGACAGCATCTCTGATCTTGCCACTCCTTTCGTGACTATAGCCACTAAATGCGATGACAATGCTGAATTGCTCTTCAATCCCAACATGGGCCAGCATGGCCTAAAATTTTTTTTTTTTCATTTAAAAATAGAATTTTGAAATAAGTTTTTTTAAAAACCCACAAACCACCTTCCAAAGACTCTCTTAAAAACATGATTGAGTTTTCAAAATTTTAGCATCTTAAATAATTACAGCACAACGATCAAAATCAGGAAATGAATCTAGTTTCATCCAGTCTGTACACCGCTTCCCCCAATTGTCCCACAAACAGCCTTTTTAAGATTCAGGAGCCAATCCAGGTGCATACACGACATTTGTGTTCACGTCTCCTTAGCCTCTAAACTGGGAGAGTTTTGCTCTTTCCAGAAGAACTGGCCAGTTACTTTGTAGACTATTCCTAAATTTTCCTGGTATTTCCTCATGATTAAATCCAAGTTGTCAAGAATACTATAAAATATGTCCTCAGCATCTCACTTCAGGAGGCATACTGTAATTATGTTTTTTATTTTTCTAAATTTTTTATTATTTTGTGTGTGTGTGTGTGTGTACCGTCAAATCGGATCTGACTGGTACAGGAGGAGATTGATCCTCCTCCAGTAGAGTGCTGGTGGATTTGAACTGCACACCCCTGGGATTGCAGTGCAGCTTCTTGCGACTAGGCCACCAGAACTCGCCATGTAATTTTGTTTTGTTTAATGCTATGCTGTTAAGAATCTTCGGGTCTGAACGGAGGTCATAACTCACCTGCCAGCAGGTTTTCAGAGCCAGTAAATCACATGGGAGGGAAGAGCCTATCTTTCTCCTATGGAGCAGATGGTGAATTTAAACCCTGTACCTTTGGGTTGGCAGTGAAACTCCTTACCACTAATCACTTAGTTACACTGATGTTTATAATTTTTCCCCAAGGTACATTTCCTATGTTTCCTTTTATAATTCTTAACTATTTTAGGAGAGTATTTAGGGACTTCGCAAATGTTGATCCTCAACACACTTTCCTCCACAAGTTTTAGCTTCTGTCAAGGATGACTGGCTGAAACAATTATTATTGTATTATTTGAAAAAAAATATACTGATTTTCTATTTCCCTATTCCTTTTGTTTTGTTAGTTGGGTTTCCATATACTTATTTCGTTAGGGGGTTTGTTTTTGTTTTGGTGTGGTGGGGTTTTTTTCCCCCATCAGAATAGACTTATGGATATTTAATTTGATGAGTGGGAACCAGTCCTTGCAGAAGAACATCATGCTTGGAAGGCTGGAGGGACAGTGCAGAAGAGGAAGACCTGAATGAGATAGATTGACACAGTAACTGGAGTCATGGGGGTAGGTGTGTTGGGCAGATTTCAGAGCTATTGAGTTGGAGGCAACTCAATAACATATAACAACAACAATTATTATTATTATTATTTTGCTACTCACAATTAGCAAAATAACAATAAAAATAATCATTCAAGAAGCTAGATTTTGTGTCAAAAATATGGTATGAGGATTGGAGGAAGACTCATGAACAACCTGTGTTATGCAGATGATACAACCTTGCTTGTTGAAAGTGTGGAGGACTTGAAAGGCTTCCTGCAGGTGATCAAAGACTACAGCCTTCAATATGGATTGCATTTCAACCTCGAGAAGACAAAACTCCTCACTACTGGATCAATAAACAGCATCATGATAGATGGAGAAAAGATTGAAATTGTCAGTGAATTCATCTTCTTTGTACCCACAGTCAGCACCCTTTGTACCAGGACTCAGGAGATCAGGAGGCATATTGCCCTGGGGAGAAGTCCAATGCCAGGTACTTCTTCAAATAACAGGAGCAATGACAGCACTTTGAACACTAAGGGCTCCTGATTCAAGCCATGGTCTTTTCAGTTACTTGTTACACATCTGAGAGCTGGACAATGAGTAAGGATGACAGAAAAAGAATTGATGCTTTTGCGTTGTGGTCTTGGAGAAGAGCACTGAATGTCTCATGGGCTACAAAAAGACCGAACAGATATGTCTTGTAAAAAAGTGCAGCTAAACAGCTTCTTGGAGGCAAGGATGGCTGAGTTTCTTCTCAACTATTTTGGGCATGTGGCTAGGAGAAGAGATTCCTTGGAAAAAGGACATTAAGCTTGGAATGGTGGTGGGTCAACAAAAGAGAGGAAAGATAGACTGACACTGTGATTGCAGAAATGGGCTCAACTGTGTCAGAGATGGTGCGGATGGTATAGGATAGGACAGGGTTTAGATCTGTTGTTCTTAGGGTCGCTATGAGTTGTATTTTACTCAATGACATTTAACAACAACAACTCATTTCCCAGATTTAATTTTGATACGTCTTTGTTATTTCTGGCTATATCCACATTCTCTGACACATCAAGCTAGTTCAGGCTTGTCTTGCCCTGAAATGAATCATTTGTCCAAGAAATCCTGTTTTAACACTGTGATCATTGATACTGAAGAAATAGTGATCAATTTGAAAGAGAAAACAAAAATCCACTTAAAATTTTGTTTAGGAGCTTACACATCTTCAAAGAAATCCTGTATTTTTTTTTTAAAATAAAATGTATCCCTCTAGACTATAAATAAACACCCTGTATTTTATTATTTGGCCATTTCAATATTATAATTTAAAATGCTCAGAGAATGACAAAAGTGTTTAGAATTCCAGAGAAAGTATTGGAGGGAGGGTCGAGACAATGTAGCGCCAGAGTAAACATTGGTGGGTGGGTCAGTGATGAGATGCATTCTCCGTGATACAATCTCTGTTTGATGTCAGTAAGCTAAAACCATGAAAGGTAAAAGTCCCATGTCAGAAACCTTGAATAGGGCCACTTAGGAAGACTGCATAAATGTATCAGAGTATATTTTTTTAGTGCTTTAAGACCAAAATGATAATGGACCCACTGTACTTATTCTTCTTCAAGAAACCCTTTTCATCTTGTGGTTTCCTTGGACATACCTAAGACTAAAGTGCTCCTGATTCAGGCCATGGTCTTTGCATTCACTGCTATGCATCTGAGAGCTGGACAGTGGATACAGATGACAGAAGAAAAACTGATGCCTCTGAGCTGTGGAGTTGGAGAAAAGTGTGGTATTTCCCACGTGCTGTCAAGAAACCCACACAGACATTGTTGAAGAAAGTGCAGCCAGAGCACTCTGTTCAGTCAAAGATGATAAAGCCTCACCTCGTATACTTTGGCGTGGTTCTTAGAGAGGGGACATCATCCTGGGAAAGGTCATCAAAAGAGAGGAAAACCTTAGATGAACTGGATTGACCCAGTGATTGCAACAACGAGCTCAAAGGGTCAGATACGATGAGGTTGGGATAAGATAGCACAGCGCTCGGGTCTGCTGTTCATAGAGTGAGTTGTTCTTGACTCAACATCATCTGACAATGACAACAAGAACACATTTTTTGAGTATGCTGAGTGGCTGAGACCACGCCCTACAATCAAGTGATGATGACCAATGGAATTATAGAAAAGTTGTTTTAGAGAGTGCTCCAGAAATGACAGTCTTTGAAATGTCCCTGATAGACTCTTTTAAAGATGAAGAAGGAAAAAACTGTGCTCCAAACACAATCCGGAGCAGTCATCATGGCGGCGGCAGTAAGATGCGTAAGTAGAGTCTTGCTACAACATCGGAGGCGTAGTCTTTCCAAAACAGCTTTTCAGGCATCTCTTTCTTTACTCTGTAAACATTCAAATGCCCAACAGACATTTTGCTGCTGCTACAAAGCCTGCCAGAAAACAACAAAAAGGCCCTAAAGAGAAAACTCTAGAAGAACAGAAAGATGAGATAGAAAAAATAAAGTCTTATCACTACATGGAAGGTGAGCCTGAAGATGATGTCTATTTAAGACGCTTATACCCAAGACGAGTATATGAAGTAGAAAAAGCTGTTCAGCTACTTAAGAAATTTCAAGTACTGGACTTCACTTATCCAAAGCAAAGTGTTTATCTTGATTTGACTCTTGATATGTCACTACAGAAGAAGAGTGGGTCAGTGTCCTTGGCCTTCCACACCCATTCACTTTAGAAGTCAATAAAGTTGCTGTTTTCACAGGGAATTGCTGTCTTTCATCACAGACTAAAATAGAAGAAAATGGAGCTGCTTTTACAGGAGGAACTGATCTGATTCAAAAGATTTTGTCTGATGACATTCATGCAGACTTTTATATAGCTGTTCCAGAAATAATTAATGCCTGAGCTAAATCCACTAAAGAAGACACTAAAGAAAAGATTCCCAAAGTTTACTGAAAAATCTATTGGCCGTGACATCCCCAAAATGCTTGAATTATTTAAATATGGACATGAGATTGAAGTTGATAAAGAAAAACAGAACATTCTTAAGACTAAATTCACAACACTGGTTATGTCAAGTGATCAGATAGCTGCAAATCTGCAAGCTGTTATCAGTGATGTTTGTATGCACAGACCGTTGAGTTTGAGACCCTTTGTGGTACTCGCTTTTCTTCGTAGTTCATCAGGTGAAGGTTCATTGTTAAAGATCGATCCATTGCTGCCTAGAGAAGTAGAAACCAAAGAAAATAACACAGATGCTGCCTGAAAATACTGAGTTTGAAATAATTCTCAATAGATTAAGAAGCTACACTGAAAATTACAATGTTGTTGTTGTTGTTATGTGCCGTCAAGTTGCCTGCGACTCATAGCGACCCTATGTACAACAGCCCTAAACTCCGCTCTGTCCTGTGCCAATCACATTGTCTCTGACACTCCCATCCCAATTATCCCAGTCACTGAATCAATCCACCTCATAGAGGGCCTTCCTCTCCTGCGCCGTCCCTCCACCCTCCCAAGCATGATGTCCTTCTCCAAGGACCGGTCTCTCCTCACAACATGTCCAAAGTATGTTAGACGGAGCCTCAGAATCCTTGCCTCCAAGGAGCCACCCGGTTTAACCCTTTCCAGGATAAATCTGTTTGTTTTCCTAGCAGTCCATGGTATTCTCAATACTCTTCTCCAGCACCACAGCTCAAAGGCATCAATTCTCATTCTATCCTCCTTGGTCATTGTCCAACTCTCTGATGCATAACAGGTGATTGCAAAGACCATAGCCTGTATCAGACGCACCTTAGTCTCCAAAGAGATACCATTGCTCTTTGGAAAAAAAATCTTAATTTTAAACATAAGAAAATTTTTTTGCTATGTCTGAAACGAATAAAAAAAGTGCTCCTTCCTTATTTGAATTTGAAGTAAAAGTTATCCTGTGGTGAGGTAGCTACTAGATTTCATTTAGTGTGAGAATAATACACAGTAGCAGAAAGGAGAGGAGAGATAAAAGGGCTGGGTGACTGGGGTGGTCCTAGTGGTGGATGGATAATTGTAGTAATACTTGCTTTGATATATCGACTTACTGCAGACTTCAGTTAGTCATTGTGATGAGATAATTACTGCTGGGGCCATTGAGATAGTTGCCATTCAGTGACTCTGTGTGTAGCGTGAGGAAACCTGCCCCGTCCTCCACCATCCTAATAATTGCTACTGTGCTTAAGGCAGCAACAGCTGTGTCCGTCTCTCTCACGGAGGGTCTTCCTGTCCTTCACTGACCCTCTATGAAATATGATGTCTTTCTCCAGGGACTGACTCCTCCTCATAATGTTGTTGGTTGTTCAATGCTGTCTAGTTGAGGCTCAATATCAAGACAACAAAGATTCTCACCACTGGGCCAATTGGCAGCATCAGGATGGATGGTGAAGAGACTGAGATTGTTGGCAACTTTAGTTTGCTTGGCTCCACGGTCAACACTCTCGGCACCAGCAGCCAGGAAATTAAAAGGCTCATTGCCATGGGGAAAGTCAGCTGTTAGGGATCTCTCCAAAGTACTGAAGAGCAATGGTGTCTCTTTGGAGACCAAGATGTGTCTGATATAGGCAACGGTCTTTGCTATCACTTGTTATGCATCAGAGAGTTGGACAATGACTAGGGAGGATAGAAGGAGAACTGATGCCTTTGAGCTTTGGTGTTGGAGAAGAGTATTGAATGTACCCTGGACTGCTAGGAAAACAAACAGATTCATCCTGGAAAGGGTCAAACTGGGCTGCTCCGTGGAGGCAAGGATTCCGAGGCTCTGTCTAACATACTTTGGGCACGTTGCAAGGAGGGACAGGTCCTTGGAGAGGGACATCATGCTTGGTAGGGTGGAGGGACAGTGCAAGAGGGGAAGGCCCTCTATGAAGTGGATTGATTCGGTGACTGGGGTAATCGGGATGGGTGTGTCAGAGACAGTGTGATTGGCACAAGACAGAGCAGAGTTTAGGGTTGTTGTACATAGGGTCACTATGAGTCGCAAGCGACTCAA
>NW_006399965.1:2841831-2844920 GCF_000299155.1 Elephantulus edwardii | reverse complement strand
AAAACAATTAAAACCAGGCCTGAGGGATGCAGATTAAAATCACCCACTTTTGGCTTGGTAGCATCTCTTTCTGTCCACTAGGCCAACAGAGGTCTCTCTACATTGTTGTTAAGTGCTGTCGAGTCCTAATAATAAGAGAGATAAAATCTACGTAGCATGTTAGATGAACTCTCACCAACTTTTCTTCAAGGGAGCACTCTAGCTGCATTTCCACTAAGTCTGCTTTGACACGTTCAAGATATTCTTCACCCTAACCACAATTCAGAGACATCGACTCTTCGTCTGTTCTCTTTATTCATTGTCCAGCTTTCACATGCCTGTGAGGTGATGGAAAATTCCACTGCTTCGGTTTGTTTTTAAAACCATGTTCTTGTTCTTTAGCATTTTGGGGAGGTTTTTTGCAGCAGATTGGCCCTTTGAAATACAGTTTGGTTTCTTCACTGCAATTTCCATGAGCATTGACAGGGTGACGGAGGTAGAGAGGGGAGAATTTTACTACTTTTACAGGCAGGAAATGAATGCTCCGTTAGGGTATATGGCTAGCCTAAGGTCATAGTGACAGAGAGAAAAAAAACAATGTGATCATGGTATCTTCAGATACCATAGTTCAGACGCTTTCCATTGACTTGTGGTTTCCATTGACTTCCCTCTCTGGTTTGTGGAGCCTTAGGGGCAGCATCTGGGCTCTCTGGTGGGAAACGAGTCCAGGATATGGTGCTAATGATGACCAAGGACCAGACTATGCCCCTGTGAAGACCAATTGCCTTCATACAGAAGAAAATGTGCTTTTACCCACTTAAGACTGCATGAGGAAGAGAGGTGTTGTTGATTTCTCAGATGATCCTTGTTATTGTCTATATAATTGTGTAGCTGTAAGAAAACCTCTATCCACTGCTATATTCGGGCTGTGACTTCCGTGCACCTCATGGGGCTTAACAAAGAAGAGACAATGTTATAGCATGTGGTTATCTCTTTGGGTTAAAATTTCCTTGCCTCCAATATTTGTCAGGCACAGTTCCACTATTTTTAAGACAAGCTCAAATTTCCATTTTCCTGGGGAAATGATTTCTGATTTCCCGAAGGCAATCAGCTGCTTCATTGCCTATGCATTTTCAGCACGCTTTCCACAGAAGACATTAAATTGTACTACGAGCACTTGTTTATTTGTGTAGCTTTTCCATTATATCATAGGATTTGCAAAGGCAAAAATGGATTTTGCTGATCTTCATGTTTCCAGTGCCTGACATCCAGGGAAGGAACAGCAGTGGTGGGGAGAGGGCCAGTATCTCACAAGGGAGGGGGTGAGAGAAAACTGGGTGACAGTAAAGCTCGGGAACTCTGGTTCTTAGGAAGTGTGTGCGGCATGGAGTTGATTCTGTCTCATAATGACCCAGTATTTAGCATAGACCAATGCTGCCCAATATAAACTACATATAGAATTTTTACCAGGAGAGGCCAGTCCTTGGAAAAGGAATTCATGCTTGGAGAGGGGAAGGGTCAGTAGGAGGAAGACCCTCAACAGGATAGATTGACAGAGTGACTGTAACAATGGGTTAAAATAGATCAGAAATAACGAAAGTGCTTAGGGTAGGGCAAGGGTCAGCGGTTCATGAAGAGCTGTACCCAACAACAACAATCACTACATTAAACAAGAAACACAAGAACTGACAGTAACTTATTATACTTAATCCAACATAACTAAAAAAATATTTTTACATATAACTATAATCATGAAAATATAACATTATTAATGACATACTTTGGAAGCAGGAGTGGCATCCACTTCCTAAACGATGTGCCTCTGGAAACTCTATGTACTTTGATAAATGTCGATAGTTATACGGGAGCTTCAGGCCTTTTGTTCACATGTTCGCTATGAGTTGTGTTCGACTCGGTGGCAATCAACAACAACAATGACATACTGATATTCTTTTTTTTTCTAAACTAAATTTTGCAATTCATTGTGCATTTTACTCTTTGAGTGGGTTTCAATTTGGCCAGTCATTTTCAAGTTTCAACAGCCACGTGTGCCTTGTTGTTCTTGTATTAGATGACAAAGGTAAAAAAGGAAGAGGAAATAACCCAATTATACAAACATATGGGTTTGAAATTGTTTTTTCCATCCAATCTAGCTCTGATGGCATAGACTGTAGGGAGTTCTGACGCGAACTCAAAGGTGAGGCCTGTCTGGTGGTTCAAACCCAATAGTAGCTTTGTGGAAGAAAGATACACACTCTCCTCCTGTGTAATTTACAGTCTCAGAAATTAGAAAATATGCTGGAGGGTCAGCTATGAGTCAGTTCCAATTGAATAGCAATGAGTCTGAGTTTTAATTTAATTGTGTGTGTGTGTGTGTGTGTGTGTGTGTGTGTGTGTGTGTGTGTACCATCAAATTGGATCTGACTGGTACAGGAGGAGATTGCCCCTCCTTCTCCAGCAGAGCATCTGGTGGATTCGAACCATGTACCTCTGGATTGCAGTGCAACTTCTTGCCACTAGGCCACCAGAGCTCCCTTTAATTTTATTCTTAAACAAGGAGATTTTTACAGATTACTCTCTCCTACTCTTGTTTTCTAGTGAATGTACTATTTGAAGAAACGTAAGTTTACAAACCATAATGGCAGGAGAATCAAGATTGATATCAATGGAGATGTTTTTGGATACTATGATATTCTAAATTGACAATTGAATGATAATGGTGAGATTGCCTTTGTGAAAGTTGGTGAATATATATTCACACACTCCAAGTTTGAACTTGTCATGAAAGAGAATGCGACAATGTTTTGGAACATGGAATCATCAAAGGTTAGTTATACTGGCATGCCATTTTGTCTATGTGCATAGAGAATTACATTTATATTATAATATTTCAGATATTTTTAGGAAATATCAACCATCTGCACTGACCATGCTCTCAAGAGGCACCAGTCTTTGGAAAAGGACATTATGTTTGGAAAAGCAGAGGGTCAGAGAAAGAAAGGAAGACCCTCAAAAAACGGTAGACACAGTGACTACAGCAGAGCACCACTGAGACCGGCAATCTGTCAGACGTGGCGTTGCTGTGAGTTGGAGCGGGACCTAAGGCTCTC
>NW_006399965.1:2832397-2840831 GCF_000299155.1 Elephantulus edwardii | reverse complement strand
ACAATTAAATGTTCTGGGATTCCCATTCTTCTCAGAGTCAGCCACAGTTTGTTATGATCCACACAATCAAATGCCTTTGCATAATCAATGAAACACAGATAGACATTCTTCTAGTATTTAGACTTTTAAATTTTTTTCTTAGGTTTTAGGTTGGGGTTTGTTGGGGTTTTTTTTGTTTTGTTTTTTTCTTCTTCTTCTTCTTTTTTATTAATTTCAATGAACATCTACAGAGATTTTGGACTTCCATTCATTCATTGTTGCACTTTTTTCCCTGCCCACCCCACCCCCACCCCCAGTTCGCTCCTCTCCTTGAAAAGCAAAAGAAAAACTCCTTCAATATTAGTTTGTTTTCTTTTTCTCTGGCAAGCACTTTGATACCTGTCTGTCGTCTAAGTCATCCACTTTCTCTCTTACCAGTTTGGTCTTTGTACTTACCATTCTCTCCAGTGGTTTCCTTCTTTCATTCAATGCTGCTTATCAAAATGTCATTAAATACTTTCCTTCTCAAGCATCTTGTAATTTTTAAGCCTTAACCTTGAAAAGAGTTTTCATTTTTTCTTTAGATTCTTTGCTGAGTAAAATTAGCTTCGACTTCACGTCTAATTTGACATCCTTTCTGTCACTAATCTTGAAATTGGACTCCAGATTTTGTTAACTTTTCAAGTGCTTTTCTGAGAGGATTTGGTATAGTTAGAGTGTCTTATAGCTTTCTTCTAATTGTACCTTTGTCCCCTTCCCCCTTCGCTCATTCCAGATTAAAGTCAACTTGCTTAAATCTTTCAATTTTCTATTTTTTCCTAAAAGTATTCTTGTGTGGAGTTCTACTTCAATTCTGGTTATTTTTATAGACAAGGGAAATGTTTTTGAATGACTGACAGGAGTCACATTTCAGGGCTGCACTTGTCTCTTAGTATCGTACTGCCAGAGACTCAGTGACCTTCTGTGAAGTTTCTGAGACTGGGATGACAGAAGAAGAATCGACGCTTTTGATTTGTGGTGCTGGAGAAGAGTCTCGAACATGCCATGGACCACCCAGAAAACAAATAGGTCTGTCTTGGAGAGGGTGAAACCAAGTTTGTTCTTGGAGGCTAGGATTTTGAAGCTCCATCTCACATACTTTGGGTACCTGGCCAAGAGGGACCAGTCCTTGGAGAAGGGCATCATGCTCAGAAGGGTGGAGGAGACGAAGACCCCAGATGAGATGGATGGATACAGTACCTGTAGTAGTGAGAATAGGTATGTTGGAGTCAGTGAGACTGGCTTAGGACGGGGCAGGCCTCTGAGCTGTTGTATATAGGGCAGTTATGGGTCACAGGCAGGACATCTCTGTGGGAGGAGGTTGCCATTCTTTCTCCCGCAGAGCTGTGGGGGGACTTGAACAGGAAATCTTTGGGTTGTCATCCCTACACACAATGCACTGTAGCTACTTGAGCAGTTTTTACAGCGAGGTGAAATTTATTTCTCCTCCCATTGGAGAAGTGACTTCCTGGAACCTGCTTTTGTGGGTCACTTTCAGATCCTTCCCCGATGATCAATGTAGGATCTACAAGATTTGAAACAGTTTGAAAAGAATTATTTTGAGAAAATAATTTTGTCTATTTTTCTTCAACCTTATGTTCCTATTTACCTTTACCTTTTTTGATTTCCATAGTTCTTTCAGGCTTCCTTCATTTTCCACATAGCCAGGGTGGAGACTTACTGGGATTGAATGACTTGCCTTCTGCCCACAAGGACTCGTAAGCATTTTCAGGCCATTTATGAAGCCGACTGCCTGACTCACACGTGATGTTACTGACTCTTTTTTAATCTGCGTGGTATTTCATGGAGACTGTGTTGAGAGATTCATAGGTTAGCAACTGCTGTTTTCCTGATGTACGTGGACATCCTCCCTTTCCTCTCAGACAGCAGATCTGGAAGGACTTCATTTTTGCATCCCTTCTCTTTCTCATTTAAGTCTTGGCATCAAAGAATGAGAGGAAAGATTTATCAGTCCACAGTAGAACCTGAGGTAGGGAAAATAACTTGATATTTGCATGTGCACACAGAATTATGCTTGCAGAGAGTGGTGGCCTCTAGCTGTTACGTGCTGCCAAATCGACTATGACTCCTAATGACCCTATGAACAATGACTCTGAACAATGCCCGATCTTGAGCCAATCTGACAGTCCCTGAGACACCTGACCCCAGAGTCACCTGCCACAGTCACTGTGTCAATCCATCTCGTCCTGGTTCTTCCTCTTCTGCTCTGTCCCTCCACTTTTATGAACATGATGTCCCTCTCCAAGGACTGACCCTTCCTGGCAACATGCCCAAAGTATGTGAGATGGAGCTTCAAAGTCCTTGCCCCCAAAGAGCAACCTGGTTTCACTTTTTCCAGGACATAACTCTTGGTATGTTCAATGCTCCTTCCCCACAATTCCAAGGCATTGATTAATCTTCTGCCATCCTTATTCATTGTCCAGCTCTCAGATTCATTGCAAGTGATTGAAAAGACCATGGCCTGAATCAGGCACACCTTAGTCTCTAAAGTGACACCATTGCACTTTAATATTCTGGAGAGGTCTTTGAGCGCAGATTTTTTCCAAGGCAACTTATCTTTTGATTTCCTGACTGCTGGTGCCAAGAATATTGATTGTGGATCCAAGCAAGATTAAATTAACAACCTCAATCCTTTCTCAATTTTATTGGTAAAGAATTGCACTGCCGACCCAAAAGTATGTGGTTCAAATTCACCAGCTGTTCCATCGATGCAGTTTACTACCTCTGGAGGATCAGCTGTGAGTCCATTCTGACTTGACAGCACAGAAAAAAACAATATGCTTTTAAGCACCATCTTAAAAATACTTCATAGATCCCAAATGAGTAAGACAGTTGGTTTAATTAGCATTGGAAAATGCTTGTCATTCCTCTGTAGCATCTGGTCCCCACTGGACCCTCATCATTTCCTTCACCTGCTCCCCCCACCGACCAAACTGTGTAGCTCTGCAACTGCATCCTGGCCCATCCTCACCCTTCTGCCCCCAACCCTCACCTCCTTGTACTCCCAATATGTTTTTCCCAATTAAAACACACACACACACACACACACACACACACACACACACAAAAGGACTAATTAAAAATAAAATACTTGACTCAGAAAAAAAAAACTTCATAGAAAATCATAGGAGACAATGAAGAGTTTCATACACTTGAAGGTTATTTTCAGAATATTGTTTTCCAAGTTGTGTTGGGAGATAGGAGGGGTAATGTCTGAGGATTAAATGAATGATTTTAGATAGAAAATGCTTTGTTGTTGTTGTTGTTGTGTGATAATAAGTTAGAAGGACTCATTGCTGACCCTCCCACATGTTTAAAGGCTGTAAATTGCAGGGAGGAGATTTCCCATCTTTCTCTCTTTGCATAGCTGATGGAGTTAAATCGAGTGCCAGTGGGCTGATAGTGCAGCTCCTACCCCTAGGCCACCAGGGCGCCTTACTATAATAAGAAGCTGTTTGTTTCGTTATAATTGTTATATTTATTATTGTTCTTTTTCTAGTGCATACTCCTTATTTCATTATTACATTGTTGTTGTTGTTAAGTGCTGTCGAGTCTCAGGTGATTTGTAGTGACCCTATGAACGAAAGTCCTGGACACCTCCTGTTTAACTTTCTTCCTTTCTCCAGGTTCATAGGGTTTCCGGAGGCAAACTATTTTGGAAGTGGATGCCACTCCTGCTTCCAAGCTTGTTTTAATCGGGGAGCTCCACCAAACACTGTCCACCATGGGGAACCGTTATCACATTTGACTCATCAGTGTCACAGTGCTCGGCTTCACAGCAACCACAAGTTACCTCTGTACAGCAAGTGGACACACCAGGGCTATCCGACCTAGAAGAAGGATTTTAAGCTAGGGCCTGGAGCAGGCTCTGCAGCCTCGACCCCACACTTAATTACCCTTACTCTAAGGGTCAGGGCCGCCCATCCGCCTTTAAAGGGCAAAAAGGACAGTAACACACAATGCAAAAGACTCCAGAAACTTCCCTTGCCTGACTTCCACCAAGAGGAGCCGCCATGGAGACCCCAGCCGTCCCCCCACCCCGCTTAGCCGGCTGGCTTCCCGAGTGGAGGGAGACTCATTACATTACTATTATGATTTTTCTTCTTCCTCTTCCTCCTCCTAGCGCAGCAAGAGGGCTGTTGACCTGCAGGCGGCAGCTCTGAATACTTGAAAAGAGAAGTGGTAGAGAGCCACAGAGCCGTTTCAGGCCGAAGCAACGTAAAGACCCCGTCAGGGAAGTTCCAAGACAATCTCCTTCCTCCCAGGCCTTACTCTGCACCAGATACTGTTCTAGCAGAGTGCAACAAGAAGGCTTTTGATATTCTAGTTTAGTATTTACCACAGGGCAGCTTATTGTGTTACAGTAAAATGATAGGACGAGAGAAAACACTGATAACTTAACCTTCCATGAGGATTTCAGAATGGAGAAGGCAGCAGGGCTGAGACAGAGGGTGGGGCCGGTGAAGGGGAGAATGCTTTCCTGAGTGCCGCCCCTCTAGTCTTTCCTTTTCCTTCTTGTTCATGTATTTTTCCTCCTTTTGAGTGGTCCTTTTGGTCTGAGATCCTTAAAGTCTTCCAAGTGATGTCGGGACAAGATCTCAGAGGAAGAGACAAGGAAATGAAGGTTTGAGCTCCCCCCCTGTACCGGGGCCTCTGCCGGCCTAGGGGTAAGGAGTTGTGCTGCCAACCCAAAGACAGGTGGTTCAAAACATCCACTAGCAGCTAGTGGGGAGAGAGATGGGCAATCTCCTCTGATTCATAACCTCTGAAAACCTGCTGGAGGGTCAGCTAAGTTGACTAGCGATTCTGTGACGCGAATGAGATCTTTTAAATCTGGGCCGTCATTCCTCTCTGCTGTCCGTGGGTAGCAGTAAATACAAACACAAAAAGCGTACACACATGCATGTACTAGTTCTCCGTTTCTTGGCCCATCCTTAAACTATACTTGAAGGTTTTATGGCAGGATGTTGTTGGTGATTTCCGTCAAGTCCAGCACGACTCATAGTGACCCTAAGAACCAAAGGCCTGAGGCCTTTGTATAACTATCGTATTTTATCAAAGTTCATAGAGTTTCCAGAGGCATGTTGTTTAGGAACTGGATACCACTCCTGCTTCAATTTAAAACAGTGCCTGTTATCCATTATAGGGAGGAGACTGCTCCATTTTTTTTTAAAACTTAGAGCTGCTATATGGAAGCAGGAGTGGCATCCACTTCCGAAATAGTTTGCCTCCGGAAACCCTATGAACCTGGAACAAGGATGAAAGTCACACAAATGTTGAGGACTTTCCTTCATAGGGTCGCTATGAGTCGCCTCCAGCTCGACGGCACTTAACAACAGAGCTGCTATGGAATGTAGTAGCACTAATTACATGTAACTTTGACGTGAATGAAAAGAACACTTTAGAAGAGATTCGTCAGGCAATTCGCCCCATTTCAAGTCCTCTTTGGCCGCCTGTGGCTAGAATCAAGCACACTGGATTGTCGAAAGACAGAACATTCCTATCATTCCAGAAAGTTCTAAAGGGTGGAACTTCTCTAGGCCTAGCGTGTCCACACCTTCCACGGCCCAGAACTCTTCCTAGAGCATAAGCGCCTTCATAGATGAAGCCTGAGACTTCTCACTTTTGTGTAATTCATTTTAGGCACACAATATGAGCTCAGCATAGAATATTCCACTTATTTTCTAAAAGAAAACTTTTATTTTATACTGATTTACTTACAAAATTAATATACATTGTTTTTTTTCACATAAAGAGGGGAAATGTCACTGTCTGCACATATGAAGTTTAGAGAAAGCTGATTCTACTAAATAAAGATAGAAAAATTAATAAAATGTCGCATATTTTCATTTAAATATTTTTTGTGTAGCATAGTCATTTTATTTTTAAACCATCTAAATTTGGATTATATTGCTTTACATGTAATTTAGTGCAAATTTACTAAGTCTCTATTACAAGTTCAGTTCTGTTAAGCATTGCATAAAAGTTGCTGCCCTTAAGGTATGTGTGATTTGATTGTTGTTGTTTTGTACCATCAGGTGAGTAGACTTACAGAGTTAAGTCAACAGATCTGAACCCTGTTCTGTTCTGCACCATCCTCACACCTCCTGACACACAAGAGCCCATTGCAGCGGTCACCGCGTCAATCCACCTGGTCGAGGGTCTTCCTCTCCTTCACTGACCCTCCACCTTCCGAGCATCATGTTCCTCTCCAAAGAATAGCCCCTCATAGCAACATGCACGAAGTACGTGAGGTGAAGCCTCATCATTCTTGCCTTCAAAGAGCACTCTGGCTGCAACCTCTCCAAGACATTTTTTCCCCCCGGCTGTCCATGGGATGTTCAGTGCTCTTCTCCCACACCACAGCTTGAAGGCATCAATTCTATTATCCCTTTTCATTGTCCAGCTCTCAGATGCATAGCAAGTGATTGGAAAGACTATGGCCTGAATCAGACACATCTTATTCTTCAAAATGACATCATTACTACTCAATAATTTGAAGAGGTTCCTAACTGCAGATTTCCCAGTGCAATGCAGCTCCTTATTTCCAGACTGCGGGCACCTAGGGTGTTAATTTGATTAACTGAGTAAATATTTATTGGACACAATATTATATAAACAGTGTTTGACATAGTGAGGATTCAACAGTGTTCAAAACAGAACAAATATTTGCCTAATGGATCTAACATTCTGGTGAGAAGAAATAGACAATACATAGCAAAATCATGTTCATTACATAGGATCTTAAAAGGTGATAATATTGGGGAGAAAAAGAAAAAGCAGGGATTGAAATGGGGAGTTCTGATAGTGGGAAAGGGTCGGTCGGTTGAATTTTAGGTATTTTGGTGACACGGTCACAGAAGGCCTCCCTAGTACGGTCTTTGAACAAAGCTTGAAGAGAGTACATGCATTTTCTAAGGAAGAACATTCCAGGTGAAAAGAACAGCAGCTTTGGAGGCCAGAGGCAGGAGCAAGGCGGGCATTTGGGTGGAACAGCAAAGAGGTCAGTGTGACTGGAATAGAGTGACCAAGAGGGAGAGTGTTTGGAGAGGAATTAAAGGAGGTAGGAGAGGGTGAGATCACGCAGGGCTTTGTTGGTCTTTTAAGATCTTTGACTTTACACTTGGTGAAAAGAGGAACCATGGAAAGATATTGACTGAAGAGAATCACATTTGACCAAAGTTTTGGAAAATCGCTTTGTCATATTGTAAATAGACTGAAGGTAGGAAGACAAGAGTAAAATCATTTAAGCTTGCTAGAAGATCAACAGAAAACTCCAGCAGCTATAAGGGAAGCACAATGAAATCGGTAGAAGTAGCTATGTTCTGGCTATGTCATCAACAGAAGTCACTAGATGTAACAGATTGAGTTGGAAAGTGAGCTGCATGAAACAGAGTACAATGCAAAGTGTGACCTAAGGCATGCCAGTAAACTGAGCCTGGGGGCTGGTGAGCAGATGGGCCTAAGAAAGGGGGCTGCTATTGTTACATGCTGTCAGGTCCAACCCAACTCTAGCTGACCCTCGCTCAGGTTTTCAGGGGCTAAATATCACACAAGAGGAGATTGCCCATCTTTCTCCCATGGAACAGCTGGTAGACTTGAGCCACCAGAAAGAAGATACATACAGACAAGTAAAACCTAACACAAGATAGATTATGGAAAAGGATGATGGTTTTAGTTACCTCAATGGGGAATTTAGGATAAACAACAGTGATGGTTTATTTAGGATATGATGAATTTGACGTGGTGGTGAGATCTCAAAATAGGTACATGTTGAAGGATTAGAAAATGGAGTTATAGAATAAATAGAAGAAAGTTGCTGTAAGTGCTCAGTTGCTAACTAAACACCAGCAGTTAGAAGCCACCTGTTGGTTCACTGAGGAAGGGTGCAGTGGTCTTCCTCTGTAATGAGGACAGCTTTGGGAGCTCCCTGGGATAGTCCTGTTTTGTTTTGTAGGGCTGCTAGGAGTTGTAATGAGTTTGTTAGTTTGTTTCTATACACATACTGGCTAAAGACAGAATGAGTGAACTGCTTTACACAAGTAAATGCAGAGGATCAGGATCAAACTCATGCAAATGCCTACAATGGTGAAGAGGGAGAAGTCAGAACCGAATCATGAATGAGGGCCAGAGAAGTCAGCATGTCGGGGAGGAGTTGATCAAGAGTGACAGCCATTAAAGAGAGATGGACAATGTGATTAGAGAAGAAGCCGTCAGACTTGTTAGGAGAGTTTTAGTGAAAGGAGTGGGTTGGATCCTTGGGGGAAACGTGCATCGGCCTGAACAGTTTACAGCCTCAGAAAACCTGCAGGACAGTCAGCTGGGAGTTGGTTCTGACTCCATAGCAGTGAGTTTGAGAGAATGTCTTTCTTTCTTTCTCTCTCTCTCTCTTTCT
>NW_006399965.1:2823006-2831896 GCF_000299155.1 Elephantulus edwardii | reverse complement strand
AATATTCTTGACTTTCCAAAGTGAATCCTTATTTAGTGTAAATTTTTTCTCCCCCTCATGCTTAAATTCTAGATTCCTCAGTACATTAGAATATAACAAAGCTACAAATATTGGATTTCTATTTGATTTCAAGGTAGACACCCGTATAGAAATAAAGGGAGGGGGAGTTGTATGCTTACTGTTGTGCTCTCTAAATGGATTTCTTTTTATTGTTACGTGCCACTGAATCATAACTGAGCTACAGCTGACCTCTGCTACAGCTGAGGGTTTTCCACGGCTGTAAATTGCAGAGAGCAGCCAGTGGATTTGAATCATTCGCCTTTGGGTTGGCAGCACAACTCCTTACTATAAGGCCATCAGCCTTTCGCTGAACTCTTAGAGTTAACATATTTCACTGCTATTTCTTGTCCAAGTTTATTTTTTGTCCCCCTCTAAGTCTCTCTTTGAACAGATCTTTTATTCTCTTCCTTTATGAGGTGTTTTTGACTATAAGCTTATGTTTGGATGACTTTGCTGAGAAGAAATCCTTTTCAGGCCTGTTTTGCCAAATTATTCCCTGCCCAGAGTCGAGGGATATGAAATCTCAGGAATCAGCCACAAAACTTTAGTAGAATTCCTTTCTTGGTTGCTCGTATTGTTATACTCTGTGCATTATCTTCCCCCCTGGAAGACTTAGGACTTCACAAAGCTTCCAAGACACCCTGACTGAAACTTTGTCAGGAATTGTCAGCCTCACTCGTGGAACACAGGACTTTGTGACTTGCACTCGTTTTATCTCTGCCAGATTCCGCATTCTGTGTATGCGGATGTGTGTCCTCCGGGGACATGGAAGGGAATTCGCCAGGGGGAACCAGTCTGCTGCTTTGACTGCATCCCATGTGCTGATGGACACGCTTCGCGGACACCAGGTACAGGCCATCACTTTTCCATCTGTAGTAAAACGCACTTAGGGTAAGTCTTTGTAACGGGGTCTTTGGGAGTCTTTTTTTAGAAACAGATGTGAGCACTTATAGAAGTCATTAAAATTAGTAAAATAAATTTTTTTTTAAAAAAAGAAGTCATTGTAACCCAACTAATGTTCTACGCTACATTGGATTTTAGTTGTTTACTATAAAGCAAAAAGTTGCTATAATTGAGAGGAAAAATGGCTTAAAAACCCACCATCAAGTTAATTGAAAACAAGCTATATGAAATGCAGAAGACCAAAGTCATAAAAAGAATTTTAAATTGTTGAGGTTTATAATGTACATTGTGAGGAAGTTCTGGTGGCCTAGTAAAAGGAAGACGCTGCACTGCAATCCGAGAGATACCCAGTTCAAAGCCACCATCTGCTCCGGGAGAAGCAGGAGCAATCTCCCTCCGTGTCATCTACTGCCTTTGAAAATCCCCTGGAGGGTGAGCTGAGGGTCCATTCCGACTCTATGACACACAATGACAACAACAACAATTTGTGGGAACTCTGAGAGTGTGTTTCCTAGGGAATTGCACTGCTAGTCCAAAAGCCTCCCCTCTAGGGTGGCTTCAATCCAACGGTAACTTCAAGGGAGAAAGACAATCAGTCTCCTCCCTTGTGATCTGTAGCCTCAAAAACCCTCTGCAGGGTGGTCAGCTGTGAATAGGTTCCGACTCAAGGGCAATGAGAGTGAGAACATGGATAGAACCAAACTGTATTCTCAAGTGATGAAGCAGTGAATTACATTTTATTCTCTAGTTCATTATTTTGAATTTGGACTAACTAGATGATCTGGAATTAAATGAGGCAGGAGAAGGATGGGCAATCTCCTTTTGTGTGATTAACTGCCTTTGAAAACCCACGGAGGGTCAGATGTGGGTTCCAACTTGACAATACACCGCAGAAACCACAACAATAAGGGAGGGCTACTTTCACATTCCAAAAGAGATAAGGCCTAAGTAAGCTAAGTTGTGGATAATGACTTTTATAGGTCCTGCTCTCTGAATTCTTCCATACTGAATTTGGGGTTAGTAGGCAAGGATTCTGAAGCTCCATCTGACATATTTGGACATGTTGCAAGGAGGGACCAGTCCTGTCTATCATAGGTATACGTTTCTCACAAGTGTTCTGGGATTCCTATTCTTCTCAATGTTAGCCATAATTTGTTGTGATAAGTGCAGTCAAATGATTTTGCATAGTTAATAAAGCACAAATAGGCTCTGCTTTCCAGCAAGATCCTGTTGACATGTTTCAACAGTCGCAGCCCTGGATATGCTCATCAGGTTGTGCCAAGAAATCTGGAGGACATCTCCCTGGCCAACCATATTTATTCCCATCCCCCCACCCCAATGATACAGCAGAATGTGGAAATTATAGAACAATATTATTAATATCACTTGTAAACAAAATCTTACTGAAGCTTATCTGAGTACATTGACAGAGAACCTCCAGAAATACAAGCCAGATTTAGAAGAGGCCGTGGCACCAGGGAAATCATTGCTGATGTCAAATGGATTTTGGCTCAAAGCAGAGATTGCCAGAAGGTTGTCTATTTATGAAATGGAGTAGGAAGTCTTAAAAAGAAATGAGTGGTATTCACTTGAGTATTTTCTTGTGGCATTTGCTCCTTCTTATGTTCTTGTTTTTGAAGATCAAACGCAATATGTTTTCTCTCTCCCACAATTTCTTCTCTTTTGAGCTGCTATTGCAAATAACACATTTTTGGAACATCATAAGGCAGAGTAAGTATTTATAATGCAAAGAAGGATTATTAACAATTTATGTAACAGTTTTGTGAAATTCACTTACATTTATAGAGAGTTGGTTTACATTTCCCCTGGTACTTTTCAAAAGACAAAACTGATGTAAATGGAATAATCTGAAAATTTGGATGTATTAGCTATATTGGGTTATTGTTCTTGTTATGTGCCATGAGTCCAGTACGACTCGTAGTGATCCAGGGAACAGCATATCTACACCCTGTCCTTTCTTGTGTCATCTTCATCTTCTCTGACATACATGAGCCCATTGCTGCAGGCACCATGTCAATCTATCTTGTTGAGGGCCTTCCTCTCTTTTGCTGACCGTCTGCCTTGCCAAACATGACGTCATTTTCTAAGAAATAACTTCTCCTAACAACATGCCCAGAGTATGTGAGATGAAGCTACGCTGTCCTTGCCTCTAACAAGCCCTCTAGCTGCCCCTTCTCTAAGACATCTGTTTGTTTGCCACGCCATGGGTCATTCAGCACTCTTCTCCAACACCGAAACTCAAAGACATTGATCCTTCTTCTGTCAGCCTTATTCTGGGGTGCATAGCAAATGACTGAAAAGAACAGGGCCTGAACCAGATGCATCTTAGTCTTCACACTGACATCATTGCTCTTCAGTTCTTTGGAGAGGTCCCTGCCAGCTCACTTTCCCAATGCAATGTCTTTCTGTTTCTTGACTAGGTTAACTACTGGAACAAACACCCCCTGGATCTTCGAGGTTTAACAGATTCACATACAAAGACGTACTCACATGTGCCTGGTCAGGGTGCTCGCCTAACTGGACCTGCTTCATGTGGTTACTCAGGGCTTCTGCCTCATGTCTCTTAACTCCCAGCTGTGTGAGTTGGGCATTGTAAATGCTTTCTGAGTGAGTGGAAAGTGAGACTTCTGTTTTCTGTGATAGTGAGTGGACACATAGTTTCTGAAATCGGAAACTTGGAAATCATTCACAGCATTTTATTTTTTCTGTATCATCATTCTGCATGTCACACTCTCCCCATCTTTCCCCGTAAGCTGTATACATGGCACACACACCAGTCAGCCCGTTTTTCATCAGCTCCTGTCAATTCTAACATCAAAATAGCTCTCTGACCCAACTCTTCCTCTTTACCTAGCCATTCTTTAGCGGGTCTGATCCCCAGCTCCTCTGTCCTCTTCCTTTGCTTCTTCCATAACGTTAATCTTTACTGGATAGACTGGATCTCAAGTGCCTCTTGGACATTGTATGAACTGAAAAAAATAAATCTGTGGAATGAGTTAATGAGTGATGAAGAAGGAATAAGTGAATGAGAACAAATTCTTCTAGACCAACATGATATACGTGTAGATTCCTGCAGTCTTCTAACTAGACGGCCTTCCTCCAGGGTTACTTCTTACCATTTATTTTCTATGCTGCAGCAAAAGCCATTGTTCTCAGATGCACATCAAACGTCTTCACTGTCTGGCTTAAAATCGCTAGTAGGGCTTACAAGTCCTTAAGCGTTCTCTCCTTGTTCTTTCTTTATCTCCTGGTGCCTCCTGCTCCTCCAGCTAGATTACTTACAAGTCCTTGAATTCATTTCCTCTAAAGACAGACTGCTTCATCTTCCTGGAGTTTGCCTGCCCGTTCTGTCCTTCATTTTGTGTTCCCTTCTGGTTCTTAGAAGATTCAAGCAGCACCTGGGCTCCTGGGGTTGCCCGGCTCCCCTCTCTGCATTGAGTTGTGGTTCACCCCTTCCTCAGTGCTGACCTTTTCAGACAGGACTTGCCCGTCTTGAAGGATACGCGGGAGGGCAGTGTGTTCTGTGGTGTTTACGTCTTCGTTTCTTTTCCCTGGTAGGAGGCCTGACATACGATAGGCACGCAATAAACACTTTCTGAATATTGCTGTACTGTATCAAATGGCAACTCAAATGAGATGTTGGTGTTTTGGGTCACTGCAATCAAGATACAGAAAAAAAGGACATGGAGTAAAATTTTGTTCATTTTTAAAGCTGCTAAGCAGCACTGGCATCAGACTGTATTTTAATTGATGGTTATGATCCTCCTCCACGTGGTCCCTCAGTGTTTCTGCCTCAAATGTCTTTGGCCTGTGGAATGGGCACTTTAAGGGCATTCTGAGTGGGTAGCGAGCCTTCTGCTTCCTGCAAAAGTGAGTGGCCACATAGTTTCTGAAATCAGAAACCAGGAAATCATTCACATCGTTGTATTCTTACTGAAGTCAGCACCTTCCCACCCACTGGACACCCCCCACCCCCAATGGCCTTGCCATTATAGAATCCTAGATGACTTGCCTCTGGTGAATTGGTTACTGGCCTGTGGACAAAACCACCCAAAACCACAGTTACAGGACACACGAGGTTGCGGACTTAGATGCTTCCACCATCTGCCCAGGTTACAGCAGCAAAGCTCACCCAACAACCATCAGGATCAAATGTCCTGCCTCCCCACATGAGTTGAAGACTCCAACCGTTTATCCTGGTCCTACAGAATTTTTTTCACATAAATATGTTTATGTGCCCAATTCCATACTTCATTGCTTTTTCAGTGTGACTAATTTCTATTTCTAGCTCAGCGAATGTTGCGGTGCTTGGGAATGGACCAAACACATTATATTCTTCTTCTCTTTCTGTACTTATTAACAAATTGAGTTTGAGAAGCAAATAGGAGGCTAAAATGGCATCTTTATAAACACAGAAACATGTGACTTCAAGACAGTTAAAACATCTTTACCTCAAATCCTACCATATTAAGTTAAGCAAGCATCATACTGGGAGGAAACACCTGTAATTAAAAAAAGTGGTAACCAGAATACATGGAAAGTCAAACAGAATAAGTTCAATAACCAAAGGGAAAAAATCTACGAAGAATGTGTGAAAGCAATTCACGTATGATACAACACTTTTATTTATTAAGGGTAGATGAGTCCCCGCCCAGCTAACACTTGGTTCATGAAGTATGAAGAGAATTGTCCACGCACTATGTGTAGCACACATCCGAAGGGAAAAACTGGAAAAATATACAGAGTTTACTGCTTCTCACTTCTCCCCAGAAAAAGTGAGGAAAGCAATAAGAAGCGTTAAAGACGTCACACTGTTTGAGCTTCCTGAACCTGGAAGCAGTCGGGAATAGTGAAGAGTTGCTACCTAGCACTGTGCAGGTAAGAGGGGCTCGAATTGATATGTTCTTGGTGAACTAATAAAGATAAACTTATGTCTACTCGTAGGTTTTATCCATTTTCTAGGGCTGCTGTAACAAACTGCCACAACTAGTGACTTTAAACAACAGGAACTCCTTGTCTCACAATTCTGGAAGCTTTAAGCTCTGGAGGAATTCCAAAGAGGTTATCAGTGGACCCATATTCTCTCCAAAGACTCTAGAGGAAAGCCTTTCCTGTCTGTCTAGGCTTCTGGTAGCCCCAGGCTTGCTGGCTTGTCAATGGATAATAAGTTCCCTGTCATGTCACATTTTTTTTCTTTGTCTTGGTGTGTGTCTCATCTTTTCCTTAAATAATAACACCATTCAGATTGCAGTAAGGTGTGCCTAGCTGAGCATGCCTCGTGTTGATTTATGTGATAGGCTATTGAAAGCATGCTGTTAGGAGGGATCAGTTCTTTGAAAAATAAAGTGGGAAAAGTGAAGAGTTGGAAGAGAGGAAGTGCCTCAACACGATGGAGCGACACAGATTGTAACAATGGGCTCGGGTATATTAGAGATGTGAGTATGACAGGGACCTCCTATTCGTAGGGTCACCATGAGTCATGTAGACCCTATGGCACTAAGCAACAACAGAGTTTCATAACCAGGTCGCACTGATGGGTAGCAGGTGGTAAGACTTCCAGAAATGTACTTGAATTTCAATTTGTTGCTATTGAATCAGAACCAATTCATAGCGGGCCCTCCACTGGGTTTCTGAGGTTGCAAATTGCACAGGAGGAGATTGGTGGCCTTTCTCCCACAGAGCCGCTGGTGGATTCGAACTGTCCGAGAGGTAGAGCCGATGAGTTATCACTGCATCTCTGTCGTATGAACTGTGTCACAGAAGAGCTCTCAGAAAACGCATCATCGTTTGTCATCGAACCAGCTCACAGCTGAACCTCCAGTGGCTTTTCAGAGGCATTCATCACATGGGAGGAGATTGCCCATCCTTCTCCCATGGAGCAGCTGGTGGATTTGAACTGTATGCCTTTGGGACTGCTGTGCAGCTTCTTATCACTAGACCACGAGAGAGGTGCTACTATTGTGTATTAATATTTTGCTCCCTTTGAATTCCTGTAGTTTCCCACTATATTGAACATATGGACACACACTGTTAATTTTTTAGCAGTTAAGAGAAGCCTGGGAGCTCTAGTGGTATAGGAAGTGCTAGTGGCTTAGTGGTAAGGAATTGTACTCCCAACCCAAAGGCACACAGTTCGAATCCACCAGCTGCTTTGCTGGAGAAAGACAATCTCCTCTGTTTGATTTACTGCCTTGGAAAACCCACTGAAAGGTCAGCTATGGGTTGGTTCCAACTTGACGATACACAACAATAAGAATAACAATAACAATGGGTGACCCTGGAGGACACTATGCTGAGTGAAATATCTCAGTCGGAAAAGGACAAATACTGCATGGTGCCACTGCTGTAAAATGGGACTGATATTAGGGTGGGGGCAAGACTGAGAAAAACTGGATACATTGTGTATACTGCATTGAAACAGAAGAGGGAGAGAATAATTTAAAAACGATATATGATAGGGTATTATGGTTATCACAAGAGTCCACAATTAAGGTTGCATAGTGGAGTGTACTCAGGGTGGTGGGAGGGTTGTGGGGGGAATTGTGTACCAAAGAAAAAATTTTACTTTTCAAAGAGAGGAGCGAACTCGGGGCAGGGGGAGGGAGCTCTGGGCAGCGAGAAAAGAACAACAATGAATGAATGGAAATCCAAAATCTCTGTACATGTTCATTTAAATTATTAAATAAAAGAAAAAAAAGAGTAACAATAACAAAGAGAAAATAGGCTGCCTTATTATGAACTCTGAAAAAGGTCAGATAAAACGTCTGCAGTATCTCCTGTCTGTGTTTCGAATGCTATCCATCACAGCACACTCTGAAAACATCTCTAAGCCTTGGGATACAGGAGTGGGGGGCGTGGCTTTCCCTCTCTTAGTCTTTCGGTACATATCCTACTTCAAAGGAAGTGAAATAACATTCAAAACAAATTGAGAGGTTGTTGTTCCCCCCTTCAAACTATAACCTCCTTCTAGATGTCTAATTTAAAGGTCAGTAATGGATACATAGGTTTGACCTTAATGCACTAATATGGACCCATGTGATGTTTCTCAGATTTAGAAGCTTGATCATTTAATAATGTCCTGATCCCTATCACTATCCGGTATCAGGTGGCCTGCTCAACAGGAGGCTGGTGTTTTGGGTCAGTGTAACCAAGACACAGAAGGAGCTGACGAGGACAGCTGACCTGTCAGAAAGCCGCAGCAATGGTGGCGTGAAAGTGCGCCAGCGGAAAGCCTGACCGCTCTGGGCCCCTCAAAGGAAGTTCAGGGTCAGGGCAGACAAGCAGTGCAGTGCCTCTCGCTCTGCCGATTTATGCCACGTGATCATGTCCCTGTGCAATGTGATATAAAGTGTGAGATTGCAGCAAGTCACCTAAGGGTCAGGACTCCACTGGTCGGGTTGAAAGACTGACCAAATACTTGCTCATTTCTTGCGGTGTTGCTAGCAGTGAGATCTGCTGCCAGTAAGGGGAGGGGAGAAGGAGAGACAAGGGCCAGCTGGGGACGAAGGAAGAAAGGGACTTTGTCTTAAGAGGTATCTATTCCGGCCAGAGGGACATAAACAAATGCACTCAGTCATCTGGAGAACGTCAACGGAGGACGTAGAAAACATCCCTTCCCATCTTGAGACTTAGGGTTTCTGAGTCTTCAGTTTCTTCATTTTCAATGCCATTGTTATGTGCTGTTGAGATGACCACAGCTCCGTCACCCTATAAACAATGGATCTGAACCCTGCCTATCCTTCAGCTTGTCATTTCTTTTCTTTTTCTTTCTTTTATTGGGGAAAACATATTGGGGGTACAAGGAGGTGAGGGTTGGGGGCAGAAGGGTGAGAATGGGCAGGGATGCAGTTGCAGAGCTGCACAGTTTGGTTGGTGGGGGGAGCAGGTGAAGGAAATGATGAGGGTC
>NW_006399965.1:2804935-2822161 GCF_000299155.1 Elephantulus edwardii | reverse complement strand
GGCAGAAGCATTCAACAGAACAAAATATGTGGTGCATTTAGGATGTTGGTCCTCTTGTGCATGCTGCCACTGTTAAGGTCATCAGACTCACAGTGACTTTCAGCAATCCATTGTATAGGTAATCGTCTTCTTTGTCCTGTCCAAGGAAACCCAAACCTGCAGATGGCGGGCATGCATCCCATCCCCCACCTCCTACGCAGGCAGCCAGCGGGGCGTGCCCCCACCCCAGTGCGGGCTGCCGTTGGGGGTGAGCCTCCCCACCCCGCCAGCACAGGCACTCGGCAGGTGCATGGCCCTTCTTGTGCAGGCGGCCGGCGGGTGCCCGCTTCCCCCACTGCCACCATCCTGGCTCCAAGAATTCTCTCCAGAACAAGTCCACCTTGTGGCAGTGTGGTGGATTCACTGTACCAGTCTTGAGGAGGGCTGGTGCCCAGCATCCATCCTGGGTGAGGGAATCCATTGATTCTGGCTGTGGAAGCCTCATGGAGCTGGAGCGGCTGTGTGGCGCGGCGTGGGCTCTGCAGGAGGGGGTTGGGAGCCAAGAGACTCACCCATTTCTCCTTGGGAATCCTTGAATTCCTGTTGTTGAGTCTCGATCTTCACTGAGGGCCAGTCATCAACTGTTTAAGTGCTCAATTATCAATAAGTTGAAGTCTGTAGAAGGCCATAATGGCCCTGCTTTAAGTGGTTCACTGCTCCCGCAGCTCACCACGCTGTCTCTGCCTCCACCACCATTTTGGATCTCAGCTTGTCATTTCTATTATACTTGAACCCATTGTTATAGTCACTGTGTCAATACATCTTGTTGAGGGTCTTTCGCTCAACCCTACCATAACAAGCATGATATCTTTTCTCAAGTACTATCCCCTCCTAACAAAATGCCCTAAATATATGACAAAGCTTCACCATCCTTGCCTCAAATGAGTACTCTGGCTGCACTTTGTTCGAGACATATCTGTTTGTTCTTTTGGCAATAGATGAGATATTCTTCTCCAACACCAAGATTCAAAGGCATTGATTCTTCTGTCATCTTTATTTATTATCCAGCTCGCTGATGCATAGCAAGTGATTGAAAAGAGCAGGGACTGAATCAGGCACACCTTAGTCTCTAAACTGACATTGTTGCTCTTTAGGACTGTGGAGAAGTCCTTGACACCAGTTTTCCCCAATACAATAATAAGTCTTTATTTTGTGACCGCTGATGCCAAAGTTGTTGATTGTGGATCCAAGTACAGTGAAATCGTTGACAGTTTCTGTCTTTTCTCCATCTGTCGTGATGTCTTTTGGTCCAATGGTGAGGAATTTTGCTTTCTTAATGAGAAGTAATCCATTTTGAGGTTTGTAGTCTTTGATCTTCTGCATCAGACACTTAAAATCCTCTTTGCTTATGGCAAGCAAGGTTGTATCATTTGCATAACCCAAGTTGTTGATTAGTCTTCCTTTGATGCCGATGCCACGTTCTTCTTCATTGGTCTTTAATTAGTTGCTCAGCACACAGATTAAACCGACATCTCTATGCTGAATAAACCATTTGAGAGTCTGGACTTTATGAAAAATAATGTGGCATTATAGTTGAGGAAAACTCACCAACAGTCTGTGTTATGCAGATAACCGTTGGATGGCATTTTTTGTCGTGTTTCCTGAATGTGTATTTGGCTCTTCTGTGGCACTTCTAGCAGGGGTTTCATTTTCTGGCTCCTATTGCTGCATCAAGTGATATTTCTACTCCCAACTTTCTAAGGCCTTGACACACTGCTTTCCATAGTGGTTGTACAATTTTACATTCCCACCAGTAATGTAAAAGAGCTCCAATCTCCACACCCTCAGCAGCATTTGTTAACTTACTGAACAAGGTGGGTGATTTTTAATCTGTGGCCCTCAGGCCTGGTTTAAATTGTTGTCCTGTCAAACATTCTTCTAGGTGGTATAGCACTGGTCTGTGCATTGCTGTACAGAGGTAACTCGTGGTTGCTGTGATGCTGAACACTGTGACACTGATGTGCCAAATGTAATAATGGTTACCCATGGTAGACATTGTTTGGTGGAGCTCCCGGATTAAAACAAGCCTGGAAGCAGGAGTGGCACCCACTTCCAAAATGGTTTGCCTCCAGAAACTCTACGAACAGTGCTCAAGTTTTTTTGTTCATAGGGTCACAATGAGTTGACTCGACGGCACCTAAGAACAACAACAACATGCTGGTGCAGGTTGTAATGATTGTAGCATTTTATGCATTCAATGAGATGTTGTTGAGTCAGTGGGGGTTATTTCACCTTCTGTGTGGGAGATCTGACTTCAATTCCTGGACAGTGTACCTCATGGAGCCACACTCTCAGCTACTGGAGGCTGTCGTGTTGCTGTGATGTGAAACAGATTTCAGGGAAGCTTGCAGATAAAGATGAAGCAGGAAGACAGACCTGTGGATGTCCTTCTGAAAGTCAGATGCTGAAAATCCCTCTGGATCATAAGAGTTCGATCTTCAGCTGATCAGTGGGACAGCGCAGTACTGGGCAGGAATTTGTTCTGTCTTGCAAGGGGTCCTGGGTCAGGGCCAGCTCAGTGGTAGTTAACCAGCACACACAGCCACAGCTTTCTGACTGTGGGAGGGACAGCCAGGCTCAAAGGCCGGCACTGTAGTGAATTTAGAGAGCACCTGCTGGCCACTCAGCTGACGTTCTGTTGTTTCCTCGCCTGGTGATGCTCATCAGGCACTTAACGTCTGGAATGCTTCTCTTATCCTAATTGGATAGATTCTGATTTTTGCAAAGGGGTGATGTCATCATATTTGTATCCCCTCAGGAACATCTGGCTATGTTAACATTTCCCTAAAATGAGACTTAAAAAAATTATTTAGCTAGGTCTTATTTTAATATTCTGTCTCAGTGACCTAGTGTTGTAATAACAATAACACAAATGCACATCCCCCACAAAGTCCCTGAGGTCTGAACCCTGCACCCCACTGAAGACCATGGCCAGGGATAGAACCCCGGTTCCAAGCGCCACCACCATCAAGTGGTCCAAGTGCTACTTGAAATAGGCATCATTATCCTCTCCCGCTACAAACGGAGACGGGCTTTGAGAGTGGTGAACAGACCCACCCTAGGTCAAAACAGTTCTTGGTAGCAGTTGTCAAGAAATCAAAAGATGTGGTGCATTGAGATCTGCTGTCCAGGATCTATCCAAGGAAATCTTCACTGACAGGGAGATGCCCTCCTGGATCCAGTCCTTCTCCTCCTGTGGCCCCATGGTGCTGCAGCCGCTTCCGCTGTCCCCTCCTGCACCAGGGGCCCATGGACGCTGGCAACTGCGGCTGGCAGCCATGTAGGGGCTCTGTTTCACCGGACACAGGGCCTGGCACCCACTGCCCAGTCCAAGCAAGGGGCTTCCTGGGCTCTGGCTGCGGCGGCCCCATGGAACCATGGCAGCACAGGCTTGGTGTTGGGTGGCCAGCGACAGTGGGAGTCAACCATGTTTTTTTGAGAATCTTTGTCCTATTGATTTTGAACCTCAATCCATATTGAAAATCAGTAGTCAACTGTTTAACTGTTTAGGCATAGATAAACTGTGGGCTGTGGAGGGTCATGGTGGCCTGTTTCAATGTGGACTGGTGTGCCTTCAGCTCCTTACACTGCTTCCCCCACTGCTGACATCTTGGTTCCCCCCAAGAAGTGATTAGACTTAGGACCAGCTCCACTTTGGCGTGTTCTCATTAATACGAGAAAACTCAGCTACCAAACTGTGGCATATATATAGGTATAATGGTTAGGGTTTGGACACAAGTTTTGAGGGGACATAATTCAATCTACATTGAAATCATCACGGTATGTTGAATGTCCTTGCATGAAATGTCTGAATAAGTTTGGAGGAAGCATGTATTTGTTAAACATCAAAACTTTACACCCAGAATAGGATATGCCTCTTTCCTCATGTTTATTTACATACTAGTCAAGAAACTATAGTAGTTTTCTTCATTAATATCTGGCACATTTCATGTCAGCTTTACTATATGAAAGATGGACAATCTTTCCCCAGGAGACTTACAGCCTTCAAATAGAGAATGAGATGAGATGGCTCCTATTCAATGAGTTTGAGTTGTAGGTTTTTGTTTGTTTTTATTTCTTTGCTTTTGTATTTTGTATGTTGCAGATTTTCCCAACACAATGTATTTAATTTCTTGGCTGCCGCCTACATGAGCATTGATTGTGCATCAAAATAAAATGAACCCTTTGACAATTTCAATCTTTTTTCTGTTTATTATTGTGTTCCTTTTTAGCCCAATTGTACTTTTGTTTACTTTGTTGTTGTTCTTGAGTACCGTTGAGTCAGAACCGACCCATAGCTGACCCTCTGGTGGGTTTTCAGAGGCACTTAATCACATGGGAAGAGATTGCCCATCCTTCTCTTGTGGAACGAGCCTTTGGAATATGTTTATGTATGTTGTACATACTATTGAAATGCAATCCCTACTCTTTAGTAGGGACTCTTTGGACAATGATCTTTGCCAATATTTGCTTTAGTGCCTCTTGATTTTTAGCAAGCAATGCTGTATCATTTGCATTTTGCAAGTTGTTGAGTGAGTCTTCCTCAAATCCAATTTTGACTCACTGGCAATGAATTTTGAGAGTTTCATTGTTATCAACGTTGTCGAATACTTTTGCACTGTGAAAAAATTGAAAAAAACTCCCCCCAAATGCAGAAACTGAAATCCCAGTTGTTAAGTCAGATCCACCTCAGAATGATTTTACTCTGGGTTTCTGGGGTGCACAATTTTAAGGGAGAAGACTGCTCATCCTTTCCTGTAGATTAAAACATCAGCTTCTGGTTAGGAGTCCAACATATAATGAACTGTGCCACGAAGCTTCCTTGGCATAGACAATAAAATACAGGGAAACATCTCTCTGTTGGTATCAACAAAGATACCTCTCATTCTGCATCTGCTTTGAACTCTGACTTGACTTTTGAGTAGTTCCATGTTTATGTACTAGTCTTGCCCTTTTTGCATTATCTTCCACAAGCTTTTACTTGTATGTGATGTTAATAATATTAATTTCAGTTTTATGCATTTCATGATAATACTTCTCAACTTGCACCTTCAAACTTCTTGTTCAACTCTTCACTTATAATTTCTTCCTTTTTAGCCTTAACTCTTTTACATTCAAGCCTAAGTCTCTTCTGACACATTCATTTTGGTCTTTTCTTTCTTCCTTTTTTTTTGTTTGTTTGTTTTATTTTATACTAGTTTACTTGTCAAATTTGCATACTTTTTTTAACACCGCATCTTTTCCATTTTCTTAACCTACCCTTCCCTCCACTCATCGGATTATGCAACCCTATGATTAACCACCCCCCAGAACCCCCCTGCCCATCCTCATCTCTCTGCTCCCCCTTCCCTCATTAGATCCTCATACATGTTTACTAGATATCTATTTCTACAATAATGGTCTTACGCAGTTTTTGTCCTTATGGGACTGAGTTAGTTCACTTAGCATAATGCTCGCCAGTCCCTCCCAAGTTAGGTAGAAATTTACAAAATCATTGCTCCTGTGTGCTGCATACTATTCCATCCTGTGAATGTACCACAATTTCTCAGTCGATTTGATTATGGTTGGATATTTGGGCTGTTTCCATGTTCTTGTGGTGGTGAATAATGCTACTGTGAACATTGCTGTACAAATCTCCATTTGTGCCTCAGTTCTCATTCTCTTGGGGTATATTCCAAGCAGTAGAATAACTAAGTCATATGGAATTTCTGTGTTCAGCTTTTTGAGAAAGCGTCCAACTGCCTTTCAGAGTCATAGGCCAATGGGACAGATTGAGAACCCAGAATCCAGCTGTCTATGGTCAACTGATATTCAACAAGGAAATACAACCTATCAAATGGGGAAATGACAACCTCTTCAACAAATGGTGCTGGCAAACCTGCAGAAAGCACAATCTACATTTCACACCATAGACAAAAATCAACTCAAAGTGGATCGGAGACCCCAAAGTAAAGCTTAAAAGATAAAGTTCATCAGACACAAACAGGGACCAAGCTTAGATGGCTTAGTCTATGGTACAGAGAGACTGACTGCCAAATACAACCAAAAATGCTCAGTCTGGAGAGGATAAAATTGATGAATGGGACCTTCTAAAGATTAAAACCTGTGTGCATCAAAAACTTTCTCCAACACAGTGAAGAGAAAACCTGCCAACTGAGAAAAACACTCGACAATACCATTTCAGACAAGGGTCTCATAGCTTTCCTGTTTTTTAAATGACATTTCAGTGTCTGTCACAAAGGCAGTGCCTAATAAACATTTGATAAATGAATAAATAAGTCCAGGTAGACCAAACATCCTGGGGATTTTAATTGTTAAGAGATTTATTTCCAAATCCTGCCATTATTATGAACTTTGCATTAATCTTTCTTAGATAAGCCTTGCTCATTTAAATTTAGTGGAAAAACTGAAAATCAAACAGATTAAGTAATTGAAATAATTCACTAGTCTCATAAGCAATAGGATTAGAGGTCAAACTCTAGCTGTGTATCATTTCTAATCCTGGCCCTTTCCCCTAGGCCTACAATTATGTTTTCTATGAACCAAAATTGTCTCACAGGCAACTGACAAAATCAACAAGGGTCAGTGGGGACAGTGGTTCAAAATATATGTTCTGTTGTTATAGGACCTATGAACTAAGATGAGCAGCAAATATATTAGAATATGTTCATTAAGATTTTCATACACTGAAGGGAAACTTATGGTAGTCCTGTAAACTTACAGAGCGCTTTTTGAAGGCAACGAGCTTTGTCTCACATAACTGGGCGTGTTGCTAGGAGAGGCTATTCCTTGGGGAGAGACGTGCTTGGAAAGACAGAGGGATGACGAAGGAGAGGAAGACCCTCAACAAGGGGGATTGATTGACATGGTGACTGCAGCATAGACTTGAGTATGTCAGAGATTGTGAGGATGGCACAGAAGAGGACAAGGTTCAGATCTGTTGTTCACAGGATCACTATGAGTCGTACTTGACTCAATTTGCACCTCACAGCAAACAAAAATGAAAACTTACAGGAACGGTTTGGAAAAACGGTTTATAAGCTCTATAAGAATGATCAGTAGCTACAGGGTGGAGCCAGGGGACGTGGGTTCTATTTCTGGCTCTGAGGCTAATTAGCTCTAAGCCCTTGGGTAAGCCCTGGAAACTTGCTGTGTTTCACTTCTCTCACCTCACAGACCTTCTCTGAGACTTAAAAAATTTTTTTTATTTTATACTGGTTTATTACAAAGTTCATATACACTGTTTTCCACACCGGATTGTTCTCATTTTCTTTACCCAACCCTTCCTCTACCCATCAAATTTTGTGACCCTTTGATTGTCCCCCTACCCACCCTCACCCCTCAGTTCCTACCCTCTCCCCACTTGCATTCTCCTACCCGTTTTGCTAGTTATCTTTCCATTTATATAATAATGGTCTTAAACAGTATTTGTCTTCTTATGGACTGAGTTAGTTAACATAATGCTTTTCAGTCCCTCTCAAGTTAGGTAGTAATTTTCTAAATCATTGCTCCTGCATGCTGCATAGTATTCCATCATGTGAATGTACCACGGTTTCTCAATCCATTCGTTTGTGGTTGGGTATTTGGGCCATTTCCGTGTTCTAGCGATGGTGAATAAGGCTGTACAAGTCTCCTTCTGTGTCTCTGGGACTTCTTATGTACAGCTCTGATTTAGAAGTTCTTTATAGGAGTTAGGAGCTCTGGAATGCAATGATTACATGCATGGTTGCTAACCAAAAAGCCGGCAGTTCAAATTCACCAGCCACTGTTTGGGGGAAAGATGTGGCCGTCTGCTTTGGTAAAGATTTCCAGCCTTGGGAGCCCCTAGGCTGTTCTACTCTACCTTAGAGGGTCACAGTGAGCCAGAATTGACCAGAGAGCTGTGTTCTGTGTTGTTGGCTTGGTGCCCTCCACCCCCTTCTAGAGTACAGAGTGTGACAAAGGAGCTCTGGGAGCGTGACGGTTAATGTTCGTTGGAAGTAGGGAGCTGCAGTGCCGTAGGCTATGAGGAGTCTCAGGTACTGCCTCTTTGGCAGCTCAAATCCAATAGCGACTCCACCGGAGAAAGACAAGCAATTCCTTCTGTGCCATTAATAGTCCTGAGTTCTGGTTTGACTTTTTGAGGGACTTCATGTTGTTTTGGATTGTTTAACAATTTTGTAATTTGCCTTATAAAAGGAGGAATGGAATACAATATTTTTTCTAGTTCTGGCAGACACTTCTTTGAGGCCTATTTTTAAACAGCGAATTTCAAAGACATTCATGGTCCAGGTTGTGGTTATTGCTGTTGTTATGTGCCATCAAGTCATACATGACTCATAGTGACCCCATGTATGGCAGCTCTGAAGCCTGCCCTATTGTGAGCCAGTCTCAGTGACTCCAACCAATCTAATCCCATAGTTCCAGTTATCCATCTCCTCTGAGGCCTTCCTCTCCTCTGCTGTCCCTCCACATTTCCAAGCATGATGTCCTTCTCCAAGGACTGGTCCCTCCTGGCTATGTGCCCAAATTATGTGAGCTGGAGCTTGAAAATCCTTATCTCCAAGGAGAAACTTGGTTTCATCCCTTCTAAGACAGACCTATTTGTTCTCCTGGTGGTTCATGGTATGTTCAATACGCTATCCAGCACTACAACTCAAAGGCATTGATTCTTCTTCTTTCATCCTTAGTAACTGTCCAGCTCTCTGATGCATAGCAAGTAATTGCGAAGATCACCAACAGGATCAGACACACTTTAGTTTCTAGACTGACATCATTGCTCATTAGCACTTTGGAAAGGTCTCTGAATTCCCCAATGCAGGCTGTTTATGAATCTTCCTCCAATTCTGATGCCACATTCCTCCTCATGAAGTCTACCCTCTCGCATGATCTGTTCTGCAAACAGATTGCGAAGTATGGAGACAAGATATTTCCCTGATATGCTCCCATTCTTATTTTGAACCATGCGTTGTTTCCTTGTTCTGTTCTGATGACTGCCTCCTGGTCCAAGTGCAGGTTTTGCATGAGCACAATCAAGTGTTCAGGGATTCCCGTTCTCCTCAAGGTTAGCCACAATTTGTTTTGATCTATACAGTCGAATGCCTTTACATAGTCAGTGAAACACGGATAGACATTCTTCTAGTGCTCTTTGCTTTTAGCCAGCATCCACCTGACATTGACGATAATGTCTCTAGTGCCACCACCATGGTCCAGGTTAGGCTAGCTAAAAGAGAGATGGTGAAAGGGTTTAAAAAAAGTTTAATATGCATAAGTATCACTTGAAACTGAAAAACCATCGCAACTGAAACAATCGGTGCTCAAACCAAACCCTGGAATTCTCTTGCTGGCTAGTGGGATCCCCCCTTGGCAGACGTGCCCAGACAGGGAACTCTGAGATGATTCTGAGGTCCAACTAGATTTTTCTGGAGGAGTCAGAAGAGAGTTTTAATCTGAAGCTGGCTATCTGACTAATTGGCTTTGTAAAGCTTATCATGGGAAAAGCAGAACAGAAGCCAGTTCTCCCGGGAGGAGAAGGGCTATTTGCTCATGCAGTTCTATTTAATAACTCAGGACCTCTTGGGACAGAGACTGATACCAGAAAATGTTATTTATTCTCCCCTCACAACCTAAAGTGTCACATTCTTCTAGGTCAGAGCTATGTCTGTCTTTCTTTTCTACCTGATTTTAATGCAGATAATGTCTATTGCAGTAAGTTTCAGAATCTTATATGTCAGGGAAAGAGAGAACCACAAAGAGAGAATTGTACTCAAAACACCATAAGATTTGCATTTTCGAAGGACTTTTTAATGGATGTGTTGGTGCCATAATAGGAAATGTGCAGATATTGCTCCTATTCCTTTTAAACTTTTATATTGTATGTAGTTATGCTGTAGAGTCCTGAGCTTATAAGGACCCTCGAAAAGGATTTAATCTTTGCTGTGCTGGTAAACTGACTCCGGAAGCAAAAGCTCAGGCCTGCAGCATTTGCAGATTTCTGTGGTAAATACTCACATATGGTGCCAATAACTTCAATATATTGCATGATTAGCCGTCATGTAAGTGCTTGAATACCATTGTTGCTGTCTGCCTGTGTTGTGAACCTGCATCAGAAGGCTGGTTTGAACACATAGGGCAGTTTGATACTACGACAGGATCCCACCTCACTTGACAAGTGGTATGCAATACTACAAAAAGCAAGGGATTTGAATCCAAAGGACTGGAATCTTATGCTTAACGAATTCTGAGTTTTAGCCTTCTAATTTGTAAAATATCTGTGCTCTACTTAAACACACAGAGTTTGTGCAAATGTTTAGTAAATGATATTTATATATTTTCACATCGCCTTTTATGAGAGAGCACTCTCACCCACAAAAGCAATACAAAAACTGCTAAAACTAGAGAGAGAGGAATAAAGAGACTATATGAGAGGAGATGTTTTATCTAGAAATTTATAATAGAACTGATCCTGCTAAAAAAAACTTTCTCCAGAAGAGAAGCACACTGGAGTTTATGTAACAGTGCCCCTCACCCACCAGAGCTGTGCCTTTCAGGTGTCCTGACAGATTCCACATGAACACAGGTGTGTTTCCTGCAATTTCCATTCTTCTCAATGTCATCCATAATTTGTTACAGTCCATACGGTCAAATGTCTTTGTGTCAGTATCCTCTACTTTAAACGAAATCCATCTGATATCAGCAATGATATCCCTCGTTCTGTGGCTTCTGAATTCAGTTTGCTTTTCTGTCAGTTCCCTGTTGCTGTACTGCTCCAGCTATTTATTTAATAATTTTCATAAAGATTTAAATTGCCTATGCAAATGATACAACCTTGCTTGCTGAAACTGAGGAGGACCTGAAGCGCTTGGTGCAGAAGGTCAAGGACTTTAATTTGGATTGAAGCTCAACATCAAGAAAACAAAGATGCTCACCACTGGGCAAATTGGTAGCATCGTGAGAGATGGTGAAGAGATTGAGATTGTTCACAGCTTTCGTTTGCTTGACTCTACAATCAACATTGTTGGTACCAGCAGCCAGGAAATCAAAACACTAGTTTCATTGGTAAAGGGTGCTGCCAGAGACCTCTCCAAAGTACTGAAGAGCAATGATGTCAATCTGGAGACTAAGGTGCACCTGATCCAGGCCATAGTCTTTACAATTACTTACTATGCATCAGTAAGCTAGACAATGACTAGGGATGATAGAAGGAGATTTGATGCCTTTGAACTGGGGTGCTGGAGAAGAATATTGAACGTACTATGGATTGCTAGGAGAACAAATAGGTTTGTCCTAGAGAGGGTGAGACCAGGCTGCTCCTTGGAGGCAAGGATTCTGAAGCTTCATCTGACATACTTTGGACACATTGCAAGGTGGCACTAATCCTAGAAGAGGGATGTCATGCTTGAGAGGATGGAGTGACAGAGCAGGAGAAGATCCTCAATGAAATGGATTGATTCAGTGACTGGGGAAATAGGGGTAAGTGTGTCAGAGACAATAAAATAGGCACAGGACAGAGCAGGATTTAGGGCTGTTGTACACAGAGATGCTATGAGTACCAGCAGGTGACTTGATGGCACATAACAACAATAACAATGCTATTAATGACACATTTTTCTAATGCCTATATTCTGTTGAAATCATCTTTTCTTTTTTAAAAAATTGGTACAAATATGGATCTAAGTGAGCACATCCAGGTCTGCATCTGTTTGTTGAAACGCCTCAATCAGTATTCTGTTGACTTCTGAATCAAGAGAACACTACTTAGGTTAAAATCACAAAGGTGTGAGTCAGATTTGTCTCCTTTTATCAAGCTTATTCAATATGCTCATAGCGACCCTATGTACAACAGCCCTAAACTCCGGTCTGTCCTGTGCCAATCGCACTGTCTCTGACACTCCCATCCCAATTATCCCAGTCACTGAATCAATCCACCTCATAGAGGGCCTTCCTCTCCTGCGCCGTCCCTCCACCCTCCCAAGCATGATGTCCCTCTCCAAGGACCGGTCTCTCCTCACAACATGTCCAAAGTATGTTAGACGGAGCCTCAGAATCTTTGACTCCAAGGAGCCACCCGGTTTAACCCTTTCCAGGACAAATCTGTTTGTTTTCCTAGCAGTCCATGGTATTTTCAGTACTCTTCTCCAGCACCACAGCTCAAAGGCATCAATTCTCCTTCTATCCTCCCTGGTCATTGTCCAACTCTCTGATGCATAACAAGTGATTGTGAAGACCATAGCCTGTATCAGACGCACCTTAGTCTCCAGAGAGACACCATTGCTCTTCAGTACTTTGGAGAGGTTCCTAACAGCAGACTTTCCCATGACAATGCACCTTGTAATTTCCTGGCTGCTGGTGCCAAGACTGTTGACTATGGAGCCAAGCAAACTAAAGCTGTGTACAATCTCAATCTCTTCACCATCCATCCTGATGCTGCCAATTAGTCCAGTGGTGAGAATCTTTGTCTTCTTGACACTGAGCCTCAATCCATATTGTAGGCTGCAGTCCTTGACACTCTGCAGCAGGCGCTTCAGGTCCTCTTCAGTTTCAGCAAGCAGGGTTGTGTCATCCACATAACGCAGGTTGTTGATAAATCGTCCACCAATCTTGACCCCACATTTCTCCTTGTAGAGCCCAGCCTCCCGGATAGTCTGTTCTGCATATAGGTTGAAAAGGTAAGGAGCTTGCACATAACAACAACAAAAACAACATTCAGTCTGCATGCTGAGCAAATAATATGAGAGGACAGAATATATGAAAAAGAATATGGATTGTTGTTGTAGGTACCATTGAGTTGCGTACAGACCATAGGAACCTTATGAACAACAGATCTGAACCCTGTAATGTCCTCTGCCCTCCTCACAATGTCAGGCACACTTGAGCCTATGCTGCAGTCAAGGTGCAACTCAACTGATTGAGGGTCTTCCTCTCTTTCATCTTCCCTCCACCTTTCCAAGCATGATGTCCAAGGAATAGCATCTCCTAGCAGCATGCCCAAAGTTTGTGAGATGAAGCTTTGTCATCTCTTCTCCAGAGGAGCACTCTGGGTGCACCTTCTCCAAGACATATCTGTTTGTTCTTTTTGTTTGTTTGTTTGTCCATGAGATATTCAATACTCTTCTCCAACAATCACAACTCAAAGGCATCAATTCCTCTTCAGGAACTGTAAAAGCAAAATTTTTGACAACTTCAAATTTTTGTCACCTATCATGATTTTTCTCCACCCAACAGCATGAGAAGAATGGAAATTCTAGAACACTTGATTGTCTTCAAACTAAACCTAGACTTAGACTAAGAGGCTGATGTGAGAACAGAGCAAGGAAATACAGTATGGTTTAAAATGAGGAAAGATGTGTCAGGATTGTATTTTTTCTCCATATTTACTTAATCTGTATGCTGAGCAAATAATTCAAGAAGCTGAACCCTATGAAGAAAAATGTGACATCAGGATTGGAAGTAGACTTATCAATAACCTTCTTTATGGAGATCACACCACCTTGCTTGTTGAAGGTGAGAAGGATTTGAAGCACTTGGGGCAGAGGGTTAAACACTGTAGGCTTCAATATGGATTGCTTCTTAACATCAATAAAACAAAACTCCTCACCATTGGACCAAAAGGCAACATCATGATGGACGGAGAAAGGATTGAAACTGTCAACAACTTCATTGTACTTGGATCCACAATCAATAAACTTGGTACCAGCGGTTCAGGAGACATATTGCATTGGGAAAAGTCTGCAGTCAGGGATCTCTCCAAATTATTGAGGAGTAATGATGTCAGTTTGAGGAAAGAGGTGTGCTGGATTCAAGCCATGATCTTTTCAGTCACTTACTATTTATTCATCTAAGAGCTGGACAAGAACAAGCAAATATGTCTTGCAACGTTTCTGGAATTCCCAATCTTGTCAATGGTAATAACTTGCAAGACCCACACTGTCAAATGCCTTTGCATAATCAAGAAAACACAAGTAAACATTTTAATGGGACCCACCGTAATGGTACTATCTGCTTTCAGCCAAGATCTATCTGTCTTCAGGAATCATATCCCTTGTGATCCAACCTCTTCTGAATCAGCTTGAATCTCTGGCAGTTTCTTGCTGATATCCTTTCCCAGTCTTTTGTAAATAATCCTCAGCAAGACTTTACTTGCATGTGACATTAGTTATATTGTTTGATAATTACCACATTCTGTTGGATTTTCCCTTTTTGGGGAATGGGAATAAATATGGATCATTTTCTGACATTTTGCCAGGTCATTGTCTTCCAAATTTCTTGGCATGGACTGGTGAAGATACAAGGCTCCATATGCATGTTGAAACAAACATGGTGACTTGTATTCTATCAATTCCAGGGGCATTACTTTTTGTCAATGCCTTTAATACAATGTGAACGTCTTCCTTCATTACCATTGATTCTTGCTCATATGCTGTTACATGAAATGGTTTCGTGTCAAACAATTCTTTTTGGTACAACGCACTGCAGATGCAAAGGTGAGAAAAAATGGAGTTGCTTCCATAGTAAAAAGGCCATTTTAGATTCATCTTGAAATACAGTGTTGTGAGTGATAGGATAATATCCATACACATACAAAGAAAACCTATAAATACCACTATCATTCAAATTTATTCACCAACAATCAGAGCTAAAGAGGAGGAAATAGATGATTTCTATTAACTGTTGCAGTCAAAGCCTGATCGATCATGCAACCAAGATGCATTAATGATGATGGGTGACTGGAATGCGAAAGTTGGGAACCAGGAAGAAGGATCAGTAGTCGGGAAACATGGATGTGGTAACAGAAATGAGGCTGGTAATAGAATAATAGGATTTTGCACAAAAAATATTCATAGCAAATACCTTTTTATTAGAAATATAAACCCAGACTATACACATGGATTTCACCTGATGGTATGCACAGGAATCATATCAATAACATCTGTGGAAGGAATCATTGGAGAAGTTCAATATCAGCAGTGAAAACTGGGCCAGGTGCTGCTGGTGGAACAGATCATCAACTACTCATATGCAAGTTCAAATTAAAGCCAGAGAAGTTAAAATCAAATCCATACAAATCAAATACAAATTTGACCTTGAGGCTATCCCACCTGAATTTAAAAACCAACTGAGGAACAAGTTTGAGGCCTTGAACACTAATGAATGAAATTCAGATGAGCTGAGGGAGGATTTAAAGAATATCATCCATGAAGAGTGCAAAAAGTCATTACAAAAAAGGAGGAAGAAGAAAAGACCAAAATGAATGTCAACAGAGACTCTGAATATTGCACTAGAGTGTTGAGAAGCCAAAGCAAAGGGAAGAAATCAAGAAATTAAAGAGCTGAATAGAAAATTTCAAAGGACAGCACAGGAAGACAAAGCAAAGTATTACAATGAAATGTGCAAAGATCAGGAGTCCAAAAATTAAAAAGGCTGTACTCATTAGGCATTTCTTAAGCTAAAGGAACTAAAGAACAAATTCAAACCCTGAGTTACAATATTTATTGGATGTTTTGGATAGAATGTTGAATAATCCAGGAAGTATTAAAAGAAGATGGAAGGGGTATACAAAGTCACCATACCAAAAAGAATTGGCTGACACAGAAGAATTTCAAGAAACAACGTATGATTAAGAGGCAATGGTGATGAAGGCAGAAGTTCAAGCTGCTCTGGAGGACTTAGCAAAAAAATAAAGCCCCAGGAAGTGATGGAATACCAATTTCTATATTTCAACAAACAGATGCTGCCCTGGATGTACTACCTATATTGTGTCGAGAAATATGAAGGACCTAGCCAACTGGCTGGAAGAGATCCATATTTATTCCCATTCCAAAAACAGGTGACCCTACAGAGTTTGGAAATTATCGAACAACATCACTCATATCACATGTAAGCAAAATCCTAATGAAGATTATACAGAAATGTCTTGAACTGTAAATTGATAGAGAACTATCAGAAATACAAGCTGGGTTTAGAAGAGTTCTTGGAACTAGAGAAATTATCACTAATGTCAGATGGATCTTGGCAGAAAGCAAAGAGTACCAGAGGAATATCTATGTGTGTTTCATTGACTTTGTACACGTTTGACTGTGCAGATTACAACAACTTGTGGTTAATCTTGAGGAAAATGGAAATCCCAGAACACATGATTGTGCTTATGTGAAACATATATTTGGACTAGGAAGAAGTCCTCAGGACAGAGCAGGGAATCACTGCATGGTTCAAAATCAGGAAGGGAATGCATCAGGGATGAGTCCTGACTCGGTATCTTATCAATCTATAGGAAGATCGTTCGGGAGGCTCAACTTTACAAGAACGAGTGTTGCATCAGGATTGAAGGAAGACTTGTAGGTTGTCTACTTTATGAAGATGACATAACCTTGCTAGTAGAAACTTAGGAGGACCTGAAGCTTGCTGCAGAAGGTCAAGGACTGTATTCTTCAATATGGATTGAAGCTCAACATCAAGAAGACAAAGATTCTCACCACTGGCCCAACTGGCAGCACCATGATGAACGGAGAAGAGATTGAGGTTGTCAACAGTTACAGCTTGCTCGGCTCCACAATCAACACTCTTAATATCAGCAGTCAGGAAATAAAAAGGTGAAATAAATTATGTTAATCTGCTGTCAGGGAACTTTCCAGAGTACTGAGAAGCAACAATATCATTCTAGAGATGAAGGTGCAAAATACCTGATCCAGTCCATAGTATTTGCAGTTACTTGCTATGCATCAGAAAGCTGGATAATGACTAAGGAGGATAGAAAAAGAATTAATGCCTTTCAGTTGTAGTGCTGGAGAAGAGTATTGAATAGCATGGACTGCCAAGAAAACAAATAGGTCTGTCTTGGAGAGGGAGAAATTAAGTTTTTCCTTGTAGGCTACGATTTTTAAACTCTGTCTCTAAAACTTTGGATATGTGGCCAGGAAGGACTGATTCTTGGAGAAGGACATCATGCTTGGAAGAGTGGAGGAACAGCGCAGGAGAAGAAGACCCCAGATGAGATGGATTGATACAGTAACTAGGACAATGGGGTAGGTGTATCTGAGTCAGTGAGACTGGCTCAGGACAGGGCAGGCTTCAGAGCTGTTGTATACAGGGTTGCTAGGAGTTAAGGTTGCATAGTGGAATGTACTTGGGGTGGTGGGAGGGGTGCGGGGGGATTGTGTACCAGGGAGGGAGTCTTTTTTTTACTTTTGAAAGAGAGGAGCGAACTGGGGA
>NW_006399965.1:2802705-2804830 GCF_000299155.1 Elephantulus edwardii | reverse complement strand
AACAAACAAACAAGTAAAATCTTGCAAAAGATCATTCAGAAATGGCTAGAACAATACACTGACAAAGAACTGCCAGAGATTCAGGCTAGAATTAGAAGAAGCCATGGTAAGGATCTCATTGCTGATGTTAGACAGATCCTGGCTGAAAGCAGAGAACGTCAGAAGTATGGCCATTTGTGTTTTACTGACTGTGCAAAGACATTTGATTGTGTGAATAATAACAAATTATGACTGGCTTAGAGACTAACGGGAATTCCAGAACACCAGTGCTCATGTCATACCTAGATGTAGACCAAAAAGCTGTTGTATGAACAGAGCCAGGGGAGACTTGCAAGGTTTAAAATCAAGAATATCTGCAGCATTGCTGTTTCCTTTCTCCATGTTTATTCATTCTGTATGCAGAACAAATCATTAAAGAAGCTGGACTATATCATGAATATAATATCAGAATCAGAGGAAGAATCGTCAACTACCCATGTTATGCAGATGACATAATCTTGCTTGTTGAAAATGCGAAGCACTTGAAAAACTTGCTTCAGAGGATCAAACATGACAGCCTTCAATATGGGTTCTATTTTAATATCAGAAACCAGAAATAATTGGAACTCCTACTCACTGCTGGTGGGAGTGTAAAATGGTGTAACCACTACGGAAAGTGGTACTGTGCTTTCTCAAGAGTTGGAAATAGAAATACCATTTGACTCAGCAATTCCACTAGTAGGAATGTACCCTAAGGAAACCAGATCTGCCACCCAAACAAATACATGCATGCCCATGTTTATTGCTGCATTATTCGCAATACTGAAGAGATGGAAGCAACCCAAGTGCCCATCAGCAAATGAATGGATAGAAAAACTATTGTATATTCACACAGTGGAATACTATGCAACACTGAAAAACAAGAAACTCATAAAATATTACACAACATGGGTGACCCTGGAGGACATAATACTGAGTGAAATATTTCAGTCACAAAAGGACAAATACTGCATAACGTCATTGTTATAAAATAGGACTGACATTGGGGTTTGGGGAAACTAAGAAAAGAGGTAAGCCATGAACAGATGAAGGAAAAAACTGTTTAAAAGGAAAATATGATTCGGCATTATTTATATGACAACAGTCCAGAATAAGAGGTGCATACCAAAGAGGACTGGGGGAGGGGTGGTGGAAGGGAGGAAATTATGCAACAATGAATGAATATGTATTTTTTTTTAAAGTAAACTTGAGGGGTAGGGAGTAAAATATGCAACAATGTGTAAATGAAAACTCCAACTTTTCTGTAAACTTGTTTTCAAAATCACAATTTAAAAAAATCCAACAAATCATCAATAAAAAAAATAAAACCAAAATCCTCAACACTGGGACAATAGGTTGCATCATGATAGAGGAAAAAGAGATAGAAATTGTCAATGATTTCGTATTTCTTGGATCCACAATCAACATCCCTGGGCCCTGGCAGTCAAGAAATCAAAAGATACATTGCACTGGGAAAGTTTGCTTCAAAGTTTTGAAGAACAAAGATGTCAATTTGACGACAAAATGTCACTTGACCTTTAAATTACTTGCTATACATCTGAAAGCTGGGCAAGGAATACGGATGATGGAAGAATAGATGCCATGAGGTTGTGGTATTGGAGAAGACGACTAAATTTGCCATCAACTGCCAAGAGAACAAACAAGTATGTCTTGGAAAAGGTGCCACCATGATGCCTCTTGGAGGCAAAGATAGTGAAACTTCATCTCACATACTTGGGGCATGCTGTCAGGCAGGGTCAGTCTTTGGAGAAAAGAAATCATATTAGGAAAGGAGCAGAGTCAGTCAGTGAAGGAGAGGAAGACTTTCAACAAAAAAAGGGCTGACACAATGTTGGTAACGGTGGGCTTGAGTGTGTTATAGGTGATGGGATGGCACAGGACAGGGCAAGGTGCAGATCCATTGTTTATAGGTCACTATGACAGGTACTTTCTTTTTCTTTTTCCAGGTTGAATCTGTTTGTTTTCCTAGCAGTCCATGGTACTCTCAACACTCTTCTCCAGCACCACAACTCAAAGGCATCAATTATCCTCCTATCCTCCCTAGTCATTGTCCAACTCTCTGATGCATAACAAGTGATTGAAAAGA
>NW_006399965.1:2799434-2800824 GCF_000299155.1 Elephantulus edwardii | reverse complement strand
GAAACCTATACTTGGACCAAAAGGCAGTTGTCAGAACAGAACATGGAGACACTACATGGTTCAACACCAAGAAGGGGGACCATCAGGGATGTATTCTGTCTCCAAACCTTTTCAATCTGTATGCAGAATGGATAATGTAAGATGCTGGGCTGTACGAGGAGGAATGTGGCATCAGGATTGGTGGAAGAATAGTCAACAACCTGTGTTATGCAGATGACACAACCCTGCCTGCTGAAACTGAGGAGGACCTGAAGCGCTTGCTGCAGAAGGTCAAGGATTGTAGCCTCCTATATGGATTGAAGCTCAACACCAATAAAACAAAGATTCTCACCACTGGGCCAATTGGCAGCATCACTATGGTTGGTGAAGAGATTGAAATAGTTAACAGTTTTAGTTTTCTTGGCTCTACAGTCAACCCTCTTGGTAACAGCAGCCAGGGAATCAAGAGATGAATTGCATTGGGAAAGTCAGTTGTGAGGGACCTCTCAAGAGTACTGAAGAGCAATGACGTCAGGCTGGAGACTAAGGTGAGCCTGATCCGGGCTATAGTCTTTGCAATTATGTGGTACGCATCAGAGAGGTGGGCAGTAAAGAGGGATGATAGAAAGATAATTAATGCCTTTGAGCTGTGGTGCTGGAGGAGTGTTGAATATACCATGGACTGTTAGGAGAACAAACAAGTTTGTCCTGGAGAAGCTGAAGCCAGAATGCCCCTTGGAGTCAAGGATTCTTGAAACTTTGTCTGACATACTTTGGGCATGTTGCAAGGAGGGGCTGGTCCTTGGAGAAGGACATCATGTTTGGCAGAGTGGAAGAGGAAGGCCCTCGATGAGACGGATCGATTCTGTGAGTGGAGTGGTGGGAATGAGTGTGTTTGAGACGGCGAGGTTGGCACAGAATAGAACGGAATTGAGAGCTCTTGTACATAGGGTCGCTATGAGTCACCAGCGACTGGATGGCACATAACAACAACAACAACAACAACAACAGTGACAAAGAGAATATAGAACTGGAGTTAAGAAAAACAATACTCATCACAATAGCAAATCACAAGAGTAAATACTTGGGCTCAAGTGTGTCAGAGAGAGTGATGATGACACAGGATAGGATGGGATTCAGGTTTGTTGTTCACAGAGTTTCTGAGTCATATTCAACTTAATGGCACCTAACAACAACAACAACACCACCACATACAGAAGGAACTCTGGTGACCAAGTAAGCCACCTGTCACACTACTGAGGTGTCAACAGTCCCATCATCCAATGGTAAAAACTTTGATTCTTCAGCCACTGTCTGGGCAACTAGGAAGTCTCCTTGTCTCAAAACCCTATGGACAGTCACTATTAGTCAGAATTTACTCAATAAGCTTATTACTCTGAATATATATATA
>NW_006399965.1:2792629-2799334 GCF_000299155.1 Elephantulus edwardii | reverse complement strand
ATTCAATACTCTTCTCCAGCACCACAACTCAAAGGCATCAATTCTCCTTCTATCCTCCCTAGTCATTGTCCAACTCTCTGATACATAACAAGTGAAAACCCTATGTGAATTTATAGGCTCCCAAAACCTGCTGGAGGGTCAGCTATGAGTCAGTTGAACTCCAAGGCAATGAGCAGAAGCAGCAGCTGAGACCGTTGAAGTCCCTGAGAGCTGTGAAAAAGCAGCTGGGGATTCTCAACAATCAGTATGTACTGAGGATCCACAAGTACCAGGCCCACCCTAAGATATATGTTCCAGAGTGTACAGAGGCCCCCAGGGGCTCACGATACAGCCCCCAACTTAAAGAGCGTGCAGCAGAGCACTTTAACAGGTGCGTCGGCCAAATGCTGCAGAAATAAACAGGAGATGTGTTATGTATTCCTACATATTATGCTATTTGAACTCAATTTACTTAGAGGGAAATTGTTATTTCTCTTTCAAAGATAAAGGACCTAGGGCTCAGGGACTTGCTAAAAACCTAACAGGAACTATTACAAACTGTGATATACTCATAGGCTGCCTCGGGATTCTGAGCAGCAATAACACAGAATCACCAACTATTTTGTGACCCAGAATCTATGTGCACAAGACATTCCCAGTGCACCAGTCCCTGAGAAGGGAGTCTCATTATTAGACAAAAGAAATACCCTGCATACCACGACAATTGCAGATCCATTTTCGGGCTGGTTCTCTCTGACTCAGAAAGTCAGTCCAGCAGGCAGAGGAGGACTCCTCAGCCTTCGCACTTTGTACGGAGTGGAGATGTGGAGTCTGTCAGCTGATTCCCTAGAGCTCAAACACAAAGGAGATGGATTGACACTGTCAGTCAACTGACTCAGAGGTGGCCCTCCAGTGGGGTTTGGGAGACTGTGAATTGCACAGGAGGAGATACCTGTCTTTAGGTCATGGTCACCGGTGGTTTCCAACTGCCAAAGTGCCAAACTGTTCATGTACTCAGATTCAGACCAAAAAAGTGGATACGTTTTAGTCAACTCAGAGGAAGCTTGGAAGGAAGGCCTGGCAATCTATGAACCCAAAAAAGTCATCCTCTGAAAACTATGGAGCGAACTTTTACCCCGACACACATAGGGTTCTTCAGAATTTACTCCATGGCAGTGGGGTTTAGTAGCACAACCAATAACAGCAGATATGGACACAGTAAGGCAGGTGTATTGGAGTCAGAAGAGCTGAGAGTCTGATCTTTGATTTTGTGCACTTTTCCGGGCACATTCTTTAAAGATTTAGGGGAGGGACAAGGCCAGGATAAGGACTGTAAGCCCCAGGATAAGAGTAGAGCTGTTTGGGGGCATTTGGTTTTACTGAACTACCACACCCTTTAGTTCTTGTCAAGGAAAGGATAGGGTTTTCTTTCAAATAAAGCCAATTTTTGCACACTACTCAAGGCTCCCATCCACTGCAACCCAATTACTAAATTGAGTTTCCAAAGGGCAGCTTGCTTGAGTGAAGAGCAGAAAATGCTTGACTTTTCCATACAGACTCTGATTTAGTAATTAGACATTCCAGGAATAGCTGCTTTGGCAGAACTCAGCTACATTTTATATTTGTAGAAAAGCATCTTCTCTTTTCTCATTCTTTTTTTCTTTAAATTTTATACTGGTTTACTTATAAAGTTCATATACATGGATTTTCACACCAGATCTTTTCCCTTTCCTTTACCCACCCCGCCCTCCCTCCATCAAATTGTGTCACTCTAATCATAGGATCACACAATCTTTTCTCTTTTTTTATGGTCTATTGTGATAGTGAAATAAATTGTAAACTTGGCGATTTTATACTACATTTCTCTATTTAAGATAATAATGTATACTAAGATTTTTATCAAAGGTCACAACTGGAAATATACCACAGTAGAGAGATTATAACTCATGGTTAATTCCTTTTGTAGCTTAACCAGCCTCTTTGGGACAGTTTTAGTTTGATATATATTTTTTTAATTTTTATTGTATTTTTCTTTTTACATGTATCATCAAATCAGATCTGACTGGTACAGGAGGAGATTGCCCCTCCTTCTCTAGCAGAGCATCTGGTGGATTTGAACCGCATACCCCTGGGATTGCAGTACAGCGTCTTGCCACTAGGCCACCAGAGCTCCCTTAGTTTGAAATTTTTAACTATTATTCAGGAAGTATTCTTCAGGGATGGTTTGATTCCCCCCCCCCCTTTCTCAGTGGGAAAGGTTATCTACAAATGCAGGTTGTTGATGAATCTTTCTCCAACCCTACTGCCACATTCCTCTTCATATTGTCCAATCTCCTGAATGACTTGCCAAATATACAAATTGAATAACTGTGGTGGAAGGATATTTCCTTATTTTAAACCATGCGGTGTTCCCTTGCTCTGCTCATACAACTGCTTCATGGTTTGTGTATAGGTGTCATACGAGCAAAAGTAAGTGTTCTGAGATATCCACTATTCTTAATGTTACTTATTTGCAAAAAGTAAAGAAGACCTACAGCATATACCACAGAAGAACAAAAACTACATCCTTCAATATGAGTTAAATCTCAGCATTAAGAAAACAAAACTCTTCACCACTGGCTCAATAGGCAACATCATGGTATCATTGTCAATTATTGAATTTTACTTGTATCCACAATCAATACCTTTAGAAAGAGCAGTCAAGGTCACATCGTTGCAGCTGCTGCATTGCGTTGTTGCAACTGCCATGTTGGACAGTGGATCGGTTCCAGCAAATCAACTAGTGTGCCCTGGACTGCTCTCCTACCTGGAGCACTAGACTGTGCCCCACTGCTTTGAGGCCCTCTGGCCCCTTTGCCTGGAGGCTTCAGCCCCTCTGCCTGGTGGCCTAGGCACTGCTTCCTGGACCTTTGAACCCACTGCCTGGAGGACCTTGCCCCACAACCTGGATGTTCCCACTGGCCACCTGGACACCCCAGCTCCATTGCACTGCCTGGAGGACTTGGTCCTGCTATCCCACTGCCTGGATGTTCCCACCCACCACCTGGAGGACCAGACCCTGTCACCTAGATTCTCCACCACATGGAGGACACCCAACTGCCTAGAGAATACCCCACTCCCTGGAGGATGACCTGCTGTCACCTCCTCTCTTACCTGTGCAGGGACACCAGTATTACAGGTGAATCCATTTTCTTCTTCCTCCCGGAGCTTGAGCTGCCTTTAGCCCTGAGCACCTTGGACCTGCCTAGCTGCAGCAGTTGCCTGACATTAGCAGTTTCCTGCTAATTCACAGACTATATCTCTCCAAAAATGCAACTTGAGTCAAAAGTTGAAAGAGAAACTCAAGCAGGATAGCTGCCCCACCTTTCTCTGGAGCAGTGATTTCCTGAGGCAAGGCTTTCATATCAAGAGCCTGCTAAGACCTCAGGCATGGAAAACCTCTACCACAGCAATGCCACAGAAGAAGCAGACTACCTCACATCCTACTCAAACCCAATACAAGATGCCACACCCAAAAAGTGACACAGTATCAATAAATTTCCTGAAGCCAGAAAGTCTGAAGGAGTCTTCAGACACAGAATTCAAAAGAACAATGATAGAATATTTTCAATGGGTGAAAGAAAAACTTGAAGAATTATAGGACTCTGTAAGCAAAATCCAAGAAGAACTTCTTTTAAAAAAACCAAACCAATTCAAGACAATGCAGATAAAACAAATGTGGTATTAGAGGCTCTGGGAAAAGAAGAAACCAAAATCCAGAAATATGAGGACCCATGTTTCAAATGCTGTCAACATGTTGGAGGGACATATGAATAGAGTTGAAGAGATGGAACACAGATACAGTGAAATAGAAGATAGAATTGTCACCACTTACCTGTTAGAACAAAAAGCAGAATCAAAAAGGAAGGAAAAAGAAGAAAGCCTAAAAATAATGTGGAACACCACCAAGAGCAATAACATTCAAATAATCAGAACTCCCTAATAGGAAGAAGCAAGTAAAGGCACAGAGAAAGTTGTTTTCAAGCATAATGAAGAATGAGAAAATATATATTCAAGAAGATGAACCAACACCATATAAAATAGACCTCAAAAGAAAAATAGCAAGGCATATCATAGTCAAATTTGCCAGAACCAATGATAGGGAGAGAATTCTGAAAGCAGCTAGGGAGAAAAAAAATAGTAACCTATAAAGAAGAACAAATAAGATTAAGTGCCAATTTCTCAGCAGAAACCATGAGAGCAAGAAAACAGTGGAATGACATATATTGACCATACAAAGAATACAATTGTCAACCAAGAATACTATACCCATAAAAATAGTCCATTAAATATGAAGGAGAGATGAAGATATTCTCAGAGAAGCAGGACCCAACAGAGTTTATAAAAACAAGAACAGCACTTCAGGAAACTCTGAGAGAGGTCCTTCCTACAGAGATGTAACAGAAAGCAGGATGAACCAAAGTAACCAACAATAACACCAAAAAAGAAATTGACAAAATAATAGCAATAAAACCTTACTTCTCAGTAATGACGCAGAATGTAAATGGTTTAAAAGCACCACTGAAAAAAAAGACTAGGAGATTAGATTAAAAAAAAAGCCAACAAAAACCAACACACACACTAAAACCCATCAATATGCTATCCACAAGAAACACTCCTGAAAAGTTTCACAAAGGACAAAAAAGTCTACTATATAATGCTTAAAGGGTCACTAGAACAAGAGGACATATCTATAATAAATATTAATATCCAAATGATAGAGCCACAAAATATACAAAACAAGCATTAGCAGAACCGAAAAAAGAAATAGACAACACCCTATAGTAGAAGGAGACTTCAATACACCACTCTCAAGAAAATATACAACTACCAGGAATAAACTCAACAAAGATGGTGAAGAATTAAACCACACAATAAACCAACTTGGTCTCATAGACATATGTGGGCTAAGGCACCCAAAAACAGCACAGTATACCTTCTTTTCCAATGTGCATGGAACATTCTCCAGAAGAACACATTTTAGGTCACAAGGCAAGTATCAATAAATTAAAAAACATAGAAATAATACAAAACATCTTCTCAGACCACAATGTTACAAAATAAGAAACTAACAATAAGAGGATAAAGGAGAAAAATTAATACATTGGAAAGCTGAACAACACCTTTGTTTGAACATGATGGGTACTAGAAGAAATAAAAAATGAAATTAAAAATGTCTTGAAACAAATGACAATGAAAACACAACTTACCAAAACCTCTGTGAAACAGCCAAAGCAGTAATTAGAGGTCAATTTATAGCAATAAGCAAGCACATCAAAAGGGAAGAAAAAACCCTGTAATTGACTCTGTAACCTAACATCTCCAGCAAATTAAGAAAGAACAGCAAGAAAATCTGATACTCTCTAAAAACCCCAAAATTATAAAAATTAGGGCAGAAATAAATAGGGAACAGAAAAACAATTGAAACCATCAACAAAACCAGGCAGGAGTTGGTTCTTTGAAAAGGTCAGTGAAATTAATAAACCATTAACAAAACTAAAAAAATAAGAGGGAAAAAAAGACACAAATAATCTGAATAAGAAATGAAGGGGGCTATGTCACAACAGAACCAACTAAATTAAAAAGGTTAACAATACAACATTATGAAAAACTATAGTCAATCAAATATGAAAATCTAGAAGAAATGGACAAATACTTAGAAACTCACAACCTACTTAAATGGACACAGCCTGAAATTGAGCACCTGAACAGATCCATTACAAAAGAAGAAATTGAACAGGTAATAAAGCAACTTCCAACAAAAAAGAAAGCCTTGAACCAGATTGATTTTCAAATGAATTTTATCAAATATTGAGAGAACTGTCACCATTCTACAGAAACTATTTCAGAAAATAGAAAAAGATGGAATTTTCCCAGACTCATTCTGTGAAGCAAACATATCCTTGATACCAAAGTCAGGTAAAGACACCACCAAAATAGAAAACTATAGGCCAATATCTCTTATGAACATAGATGCAAAAATCCTGAATAAAATCCTGGCCAAATGAATATAAATAACACTACATAAAAAATGATTCACCATGATCAAGTGTGATTCATAACAGATTTGCAAGGATGTTTCAACACAAGAAAAACAATCAATGAGGGTTTTTCATCAAATTAACATAGAAATCATCACATTTTAACAAAGCAAAAAACAATAACCACATGATCCTATCAATTAATTTAGAAAAGGCCTTTGACAGCATCTAACACTCTTTCCTGATTAAAACACTCAACAAAATAGGAATAGAGATGCATTTTCTCACCATAGTAAAAAGTATATATGCAAACCCAAGAGCCAACATCATTCTCAATGGAGAGAGATTAAAGGCATTTCCTTTGTGAACAGGAAATAGGTATAACCTTCAATATTGTATTGGAAGTCTTAGCAATAGCAATAAGACAAGAGAAGGAAATAAGAAGTATCCAAATTGATCAAGAGGAGGTAAAATTATCTCTCTATCAGATGATATGATAGTATAGTTAAACAACCGTAAAGACGCAGAGAGAAAACTATTGGACATAGTTGACCAATTCAGCAAAGTGGCAGGATACAAGATCAACATACAAAAATCAGTTGGATTTCTCTATAGTGATAAGATTCTGCTGAAAATTATAAAAAAATGTTTGGAGCAATATGTCAACAGAGAACTGCAAGATGTGCAGGCTGGATTTAGAAGAGGT
>NW_006399965.1:2780632-2790405 GCF_000299155.1 Elephantulus edwardii | reverse complement strand
AATAAAATATATGTATAAAAAGATAAATATAGGACTTTGTAACCAATGGAATAAAACTTGGAAAAAAAAGATAAATATACATATAAAAGTTATGTATGTATACCAAAGTACATACATTTTTCAAAGTGACATCAGGATTAAAGGAAGGCTCATCAACAACCTGCCAAATGCAGATGACACAACCTTCGTTGCTGAAACTGAGGAAGACCTGAAGCACTTGCTGCAGAAGGTCAAGGACTGTCATCTTCAATATGGATTCAAGCTCAACATCAAGAAGACAAAGACCCTCACACTGGAGCAATTGACAGCACCATGATAGATGGAGAAGAGATTGAGGTTATTAACAATTACAGCTTGCTTGGCCCCACAATCCACAATCTTTTTTTAAAAAATCTTTTTATTGATTTTCATATAATACCTTTACAGTATGTTTCATTCATATGCATTGTTTCATAAAATCTTGCATTTACATTGTGCTACATGGAACCATTCATATATGTTCTATTTTACATTCTTTTTTGATACTAGTTTATTTATAAATTGAAATATATTTTGTTTAACTGCCAGATCGTTCCCATTTCCCTCACCGTCCCATCAAGTTGTATGACCCCATGATTAATTGACCCCCTCCCTGCACATCTTCACCCCTCTACTCCCACCACCCCGTCCCATCCCACTCCGCCTTGGACTCATTCTACAATAATGGTTTTAGGCAGCATTTGTCCTTGTGGAACTGAGTTAGTTCACTCAGCATAATGCTCTCCAGTCCCTCCCAAGTTAGGTAATAATTTACAAAGTCATTGCCCTTGAGTGCTGTGTAGTTAAGCTTTCTTGGCTCCACAATCAACACTCTTGACACCATCCATCAGGAATAGAAAAGATGAATTGCACTTGGGAATTCTGCTGTCAGAGATCTCTCCTAAGTGCTAAATATCAACATCAGTCTGGAGACTAAGACGTGCCTGATTCAGGCCATGGTCTTCACAATTACTTGCTATGCATCAGAGATCTGGGCAATGACTACAGTTGACAGAAGAAAAATTGGTGCCTTTGAGTTGTGGTGCTGGAGTATTGAAAATACCATAGACTGCCAACATTACAAACAGGTTTATTTTGGAGATGGTAAAACCAGGCTGCTCTTTGAAGGCAAGGCTTTTGAAGCTCCATCTCACATTCTTTTGGCATCTGAGCAGGAGGGACCAGTCCCTGGAGAAAGACATCATACTTGGAAGACTGAAGGGACAGTACAGGAGAAGAAGACACAGGATGGGATGGATTAACACAGTTACTGGGATAATGCAGGGAGGTGAGTCGGAGTCAGTGAGACTGGCTCAGGATAGGAGAAGATTCAGAGCTATTGCACGTAGGGTCTACATGAGTTGAGGCAGCTTAATGGCACAGAACAACAAGAAGGAGCAATAATTTACCAAAATTTCCAAATTTTGTTTTGAGTCATTATATCTAATAATAATTGTCATGAAAATTCAGCCCTGAAGACATTTTGCAATGCTTAGAACTTTACAGTCAAAAGAAGAAAACATTCAACAGTTCTGTTTATGTTTTTGTTGCAGATACTCATTTGATAGATTCATTTGTAAAATGTTTTCAAGTACACAAATATTTTGTATCGGAATAAAATTGTGTGAGACAGATGGAGTGGAAAAAACTAGCTCAGGAGAAAAAGGGAGAATGTCAAGTTTCCAACAACTGAAGAGCCTGTTCATGAATTTTTTAAGTGGACGATGATAGATTAGAAAAAGCTTTGGGATTTAACTTTCACTGGATTCATTTAAGATAGTGAGAGAACAACTTTAGCTTACTATAACCATCCTTAGAATATGCTATACCACTTATCCATTGAAACAATTTAAATTTTTGATGAATAATATATATTTAAGAATGTTTAAGCATTTACTTTTTCAATAACTTAAAAGGAAATGTAAAGAAACAGCTTGAATTATAATTCTGTAATGGTGTCTGACTTGGTGAACAAATACTAACACTTATTGTTACTATGATTAGACATTTTCCTAGTTCACACACACATATTTCATTTTATTTTTTAAATTTTGTTTTATTATTATTTGTGTGTGTGTACCATCAGATCAGATCTGACTGATACAGGAAGAGATTGTCCCTCCTTCTTCAGCAGAGCATCTGGTGGATTCAAACTGCACACCTCTGGGACTGCAGTGCAGCTTCTTGCCACTAGGCCACCAGAGTTCACCCTCTCACACACATATTTTATTAAATGTTTATAATAACAATGTGAATAGTCTTCTGGTTACTATTGCTGCACTATCAATAGCCTCTAAACTAAATGCTGATAAAAAAACCCCAATTGTTTTCATTGGTTTACAATTTTGTGGGTCAGGAGTTTGGAGAGGGACAAGGTGGTTTATTTACACTTGTAGTCACATGTGGGGAGGGAGCGATCTCAAGGGCTGACAGTGCTGGGCACCTAAATGGCTTGCCCCCACAGTTGGCAGTTGATGCTGGGGACCCAGCTGGGTCTACTGAACCTGAAGGAGCACTGGTAGCCCAGTTTGAAGTGTGCTGTACTTCTGAAGTGTGACCATGTGTCTCTAGTGGTTCAGTTAGATTCCATCAGCTGCTCCTTGTGAGAAAGAGGGCTAGTTCCCTCTTGAGATGTATGGCTTCGGAAGCTTCGTGGAGGGTCACTGTGTGTTGGAACGAACATGACAGGACTGAGGGAGTGAGAGACTGAGCTGGATGGCTGAGTTGCCACTCTTCAGCTTGGCAATCTCAGAGCAGTCAGATTCCCTACATGACTATGGGCCTCTTCAATAATGACCATCCCAGGAGTGGTGGATGGAAATTGGCCTTTTCTGACTTAGCTCTGCGAGGAACATAATATCATTTCCATCATCCTCTCCTGATCAAAGCACCAAGACATCTATACAGATTCAAGAAGATGGATCATTAACTTTCACCTTTTGATGGTAGTTGTCAAAGACTTTGGGGATTATGATTTCAAACAATCCCATGTGATACTTATCATCTTCTCTCTCTCTCTCTCTCTCTCTCTCTCTCTAATAAGTGAGGAAATGGAAGCTTAATGGGAGCAGTAATTGATCAAAATTGGGAACCTGGGAGCCATGGATTCCAGGCTGCCAGAACTCTTCAGTGATTCATAAATGGTGGGGCAAGGAGAGGGGTTGAGGACCACAGCCTGCCAGTGCTACAGTTCCTAATATCCCACAGTCTGAAGTGGAACTGGCATTAGAACTTGGCAGCAGATGCCTCCTTGTTCTTTGACGCCAGTTTCAAGTTACACATAGCTGGTGGCCATAGTACTAACAACTGTACCAACTATCTGGGTACTTATTTTAAATGGTTTTTGACTGAATACAGGAGGACACACATGATGTGATTTGCAGTTCGCTCATTCTTAGCATTGATTCTTCTGTCATCCTAAGTCATGGATACATAACAAGAAACTGAGAAGTTCACACCTTAGATCAGGTGCACCTTAGCCCTTTAACTGATGTCATTGCTCTTTAGTACTCTGCAGAGATCCCTGACAACAGATTTTCCCAACATGACTCTTCTCTTGGTTTCTTGACTGCTGGTACTAAGGGTTAATGTCTTTGAGTTGTGTTGGAGAAGAGTATTGAATCTCCCATGGACTACCAAAAGAACATGCTGGTCTGTCCTGGAGAAAGTGAAACCAGAGTGCTCCTTGGAGGCAGGGATGGTGAAACTCCATGTCATATACTTGGGGCACAGTTGTAAAGAGGGAACAGGTTTTGAAGAAGAACATCACGTTTGGAAAGGTGGAGGGTCAGTGTAAGAGAAGCAGACCCTCAACAAGAGAGATAGACAGTGTTTGTAGCATCAAATGGGTTGGAGATTGTGAGGATGTTATGGTACAGGCAGGGTTCAGATCCATTGTTCATACGGTCTCTGTGAGTCACAGTCAACTCGACGGCACATGACAACAACAACAACAACAACAACAACAACAACAACAACAACATTCTGGGCATAGTTGTAACGATTCTCAAAGACACTAACAAGCTCTCCAGAACAGCTGGCCTCATCTTCTGTTCTTTCTAAGAAAACTCTCTTCTTTCTGATTTTTCTTCTTACCTTCTCAGAGGCTGTGAAGGTCTTCTGTATTTCTAGTGTATATCTGCGTGTCTGCAGTCGCAAGGTGATAGAAATGGTTAAGCTGGGCTACTAAAGAAAAGATTGGCAGTGTGGACCAACCAGAAGCATGATAGAAGAAAGATCCTGTCATATGCTTCAAAACTGTTGTTGTTGTTAAGTGCCGTCGAGTAGCAGGCGACTCATAGCAACCCTATGAAGGAGAGTCCTTGACACTTGGGTGCCTTTCACCCGCTCTCCAGGTTCGTAGGGTTTCCGGAGGCAAGCTATTATGCAAGTGGATGCCACTCCTCCTTCCAAGCTTGTGCTTCAAAACTAGCCACTGAAAATTCTATGCAACCCAGCTCTGCTCTGACGCAGCGTGGTGTCCCCATGAGTCGGAAGTGACTTGATTACGATGGGCTTTCACTTCATCATCTTCCCATAATTTACAGCCTTCTGAGTTTTCTACATGCATCAGCTCCCGGGGCCATTCTTACAGGCTGGTTTAGGGGTGGCTGGTGGTCTAGTCCGCAGGGGCATGCATTGCTAATCCAAAGACCACTGCTTTTCAGCAGCTCAAGCCCACCGACTCCATGGCAGAAAGGTGGACAACCGCCTGTAAGGTTTACAGCTTCAGACACTCACTGGAGGGTCAGGGTGGGCCTGATTCCATGGAAGTGACTTTGATTTGGCCAAATAATTCTGTGACAGACCACCAAGGGACTTTGTCGTGTCCTGAGCCAGAGCAGAGGTTAAACTAGAGGACCTGAGGGGGTCAGTCCTATGTGAGTAACTACAAGAGCCACTGGCCTTTTTTTTCCTTCAGGGTTGGTGCTCAAGTTTACAAGGTGCATCTTACATACATACAACCTCACACGTGAGCATGCAGGGTCCTACCACTCCTCTACTTGGCATTCGGTTCCAGCCTCAGCCTCTCCAGTTACAAGACGAATCTTACACCTGTAATCCCTCAGAGGGTCAACTGCTGAATCAGTTAGAACGGCTTAGCACTCTTCCACTAGGAATGAAAGAAAGTTTGACCCGTGTTTCCATGGATCTTGTTTCACAGCCATTCCGATGACTCCCTGTCCCAAAAGATTATGAAATGTATTTAAAATGGTATTCCAAAACGTGCACAGAAGGAGTAATCTTCACCTTACACTGATATTGTTAATGTTGAGGAAATAGTCACAAAAAACACCACCACTCCCCTTGCTTCTGAAGTACTTCAGCTTAGACTTGAACTTACAGCCTTGTTATTAGTGTTAACCATTTGCACTGCCAGGAATCCCCTTTTCTCTCCCACCATCAACACCCACATCCTGAAGGTATCCCTGTGCCTGTCTCTCCCCTCAGCCACCCTCACCACCAAAGAGACTGCCCGCCTCTCAGACTGACAGGTGTCTTGTCACATCACAACTTCTAAAACTCTAGAGGAACTTTATACTTAAGAACGATTAATGAATCTCCAGATATCTTGTATGTAACTCTGACAGGCAGCTCTGGTGGCCTAGTGATAAGGAGCTATGTTGCCAACCTAAAGGTAGGCAGTTTGAATCTACCAGCTGCTCTGAGACAGGAGAATGGGTAGTCAGTCAGTCTCCTTCCTTGCGGTTTGCAGCCTCTGAAAAATCCACTGGAGGGTCAGCTGTGAGTCGGTTCTGCCTTGATAGTGATAAGTTGTTGTTGAGTTTGCTCTCACGACCAGAGTTCAGAGTTCTTGTCAAACAAGGCAGATGCCCAAACTTCAGAAGAAATAAGCCAGTGTTGCAAAGCTGTTGCGATTGTCCTAAAAATTTCCATCTTCCGCGATGTCCCAGGTAGTGGCCTCCTTAGCTCTTCCTGGGGACGGCTTAGAGATATTCTTTCATCCCGAGCCACAGACCGGCTTCTAATTACAGCTGGAGGCAGGATAAGGTTAAGGGAGGGGGTGGGCAGGCGAGGAGAGAGGCCGGGCAGAAAAATCAATTCCAATTACTTTGATGACAGTGACTTGGAGTCTGCTTTGAGAGACACACAGGGAGTTAAAGATGCTGGCAGCCCGGACTGGGGCGGCGGGAAGTCAGATCTCTGACGAGAACACCAAGTTAAGGAAGCAGTCTGGCCTTTCTGTAGGGGGCAAAGAAAAATCTCCCAAGAAAACCCCCGAAAATGCCAAAGAGGGCAGCCTCAGCCCCTCGGGGCAAACCCAGCTCCGGGCTCGGCAGCTGGCTCTGCTGCGGGAGGTGGAGATGAACTGGTACCTGAAACTCTGTGACCTGTCCAATGAGCACACCACAGCCTGCACCACGGGGATGCCGCACAGGTAAGGTCCAGCTGCCCCGGGTCAGGATGGGGACCCCTGACAGAGGCGCTGCAGTGGGGCTGCTTGAAAGTTTGCCCCCTCTAACTGTCTGCCAGATGATGGGCACTTCAGACTGTGTAACTGTCGCGACAGGGGGGTTAGTGAAAATGGCAACTAGATTGCCGTTCAGAAAACATTTCTTGCAAGGAGACCGCAGGCGTTCATTAAGTGACAGGAAGCAAGAGTATTGTATTAAGATCCTTCTAATGTAATAGAGGCGTCAAAGATTGTGGGAAGATTGTCCCCCTCAAAAACAATAGCAAAGACTTCTGCAATCTTTTGGCACTTCCCCTACTTTGAAAATTTGGGTACAGGGAAAGAAAAGTGTTTGTCCATATGAAAACTTAGAGTTCAGTGGTATAAACTTGTTGAATGAGGGTTCATTTGGGTGCTGGGAAGAACTCTCTGACCACCAAGATGGGGGGCTGAGCCGCAGATGCAAGACAAGTAACCTCAGGAGAGCAAGGACTTTCAGAAAAAAATAAATAATGTAAGACAGATTCCTATAGATCTCTCTGCTCTACCACAAACTTAACTGCAAATTATTCAGAGCAGGACTAATTTAATAAATGCCAAGGTTATAAGGTAAAATATACTGTAACAAAAGATACAGAGTTCCTAAATGATAGAATATTACACCATGGGAGAAGGATGGCCAATCTTCTCCCATGGGATTAACGGCCTCTGAAAACCCACCAGAGGGTCAGGTATGGGTCGGTTCCGACTCAACAACAACAACAACAACAAAGGATGTTGCAAGGTGTGCTACTAATAAAAATGTCAATGGTTCAAATCCACCAGCTCTTCCTCCAGAGAAAGAGTGGCAGTCTCCCCTCTAAAGATTTACAGTCTCAGAACCCAGGGTATGTGGGGAGCGACCGTGAACTTGAATCAACTTGATGACAGGGGGATTTGTTCCTGTAAAAGAGGCCTGGCGATGCAGTAGTTAAGTGTGCAGCTGCTACCAGAGGGTCCCCATTTCCAACCCACCAGCCACTCTGTGGAGAAAGATGTGACATCTGCTTTTGTAAAACTGACAGCCTGGGGACCCTGCAGGGCAGTGCTGCTTTGTTGTGGATGCAGGTGACCTCTGGTCAGTGCTGTCTGGACATTGCAGGTTTGGGATGGGGCTTCTTCTCTTTAAGTACTAGGAGCAGTGTCTTAGGAAGTAAAGATGATTTTGAAAAGGCAATTATTATGAAAACAAACACAAAATGATTATTTATTGAATGGTAATAAAAAGAAAATGAAACAGTGTAGTTTTAATGAAATAATCAATGTGTAGAAAACCTCTTTTTTAGATACTGTGTGATATCATAAAAATTTTGAGATGTATGCCTCTAGTTTAAGCGTCTCAGGCATCTCTGGGTTTAAATTACTAATTTTTAAAAGTCACTACAAAAAGCTTATTTAGCAATTGGATTAGTTGGTGCCTGGTGTTGCCTGTAGCTGCTAATCCAAAGACTAGAAGTTCAAATCTCCCAGCGACTCCTCAGGAGAAAGATGGGCAGCCATCTGCTTCAACTCGCAGTCTCAGAAATCTGATGGAGAGACGTTAGGAGTCGGGCACTGAGTTTGAGCTCTTTTAATAGATACTTAAGACTTACTGGACTATGTTGATGTTATGTGCCATTGAGTCACCTGTGACTCATAGTGACCCTAGTACAGCAGCTCTGAACCCTGGCCTTTCCTGAGCCAAGCTCAGTAACTCTGACTCTAACTCATTGCCCCAGTTACTATATGAATCCGTCTTATCTGTGGTCTTCCTCTCCTGTGCTGTCCCTTCACCCTTCTGAGCATGATGTCCTTCTCCAAGGACCAGTCCCTTCTGGCCACGTGCCCAAAATATGCGAGACGAAGCTTCAAAATCTTAGCCTCCAAGGAGGAACTTGGTTTCATCATCTATCTCCAAGACAGGACCTATTTGTTTTCTTGGCAGCCCATGGTATGTTCAAGACTCTTCTTCAGCACTACAACTCGAAGGTATCAATTCTTCTTCTGTCTATTGATTTCAAAGTATATTCACTTATCCACTTTCCCTTTTTACAAAGAAATAACTTAAAAGATTAATGCCCTTTAGTAGAAACTTACTAAAATCAACAACAAAAGTTCAAACCCACTACTGTGGTGACCCGTAGCTACACAGTATGACTCCCATTGGGTTTCCAATTCTGCAAATCTTAATGTAAACAGACTGTGACATCTTCCTCCCTTGGGGAAGCTGTGGACTTTACGGAGCTGGTTTTTGGTTAGGCACGTACTTTCACTATCGTGCCACCTGGAGAAAATCGCTCTCAAAACTCTCAGGGAGCTCTGGTGGCAAATTGCAATTTCTTTGCTGGCAAGACGGAATGAAAATATAGCAGACTGATTCTCGTTTATAATAGGTGTGAGCATTGTTGTGTACTCAGATCCTACAATAACGTGTATCTGAAATAAATGCTGTTAGGAGATGATTAGATGGAAGCGTTGGATAGGGTGAGACCCTCAGTCCTGGTGGATTCAAGAACGGAAACTGTAGGAAGCAGGGCAGAGACTGTTCATCAGTCTTGCAGTAAGTGGCTCTGATCCCTCTTCCCAGACTGCATCACAGTATCATAATCTAATACACTTGGTACTGACTTCCCGGCCATTTCACTGAGCTGTCCTATCGCTGTGGGAGGCTCATGTCCTCGTTTGACAGGACGACTTCTTCTCTGAGGGCGGTGCCGGCTCAAAGCCCTGCCGTTGGGAAAACAATTTCCTTTTGGTGCCTGTACAGCTACAGACATGATTAAAACATTTTTCATTGTTTTCAAGCAACTGTTTATTATCATTGTAAAAGGAGAATATGGATTTGCAGAAAAAAATGGAAAAGAAAATGCAAAGAAGGAAATGAAACCAGTGGTAATATTTTGGCATGTTTTTGTCAAGTTTTTAAACTGGAATTATACTGAGTATTCTATCCTTTTAATGTTTTATATATTAAATTCTCAATAAGAATTTAAAATTTGCCTTTTCAAGAATATATCACTGCTTATCCATTCTCTATTTTGTTTGCTGTTTATCATTATCGTAGTCCAAATAATGGTACAATAGACATCTTTGCATTGAATATTAATAAAACCATATATGATTATTTTTTAGGCTTTTTTCTAGAGTAAAACAAACTGATGAATGTATTGTCATGGACTGAATCATTCCATCATTCCCTCCCTCCTCCAGTATGTGTCAACCTGGGTAACCAGGATTCCCACTGACTTGGCAGGTGTGTGATGATGTAATCTAACAGGTATATGGAAACAGTCTTGGCACCAGCAGCCAGGAAATTAAAAGG
>NW_006399965.1:2778839-2780072 GCF_000299155.1 Elephantulus edwardii | reverse complement strand
GTGGTATGATATAATCCACCAATGAATTACAAGGTGCTTAGGGTGGGATACAACACCCCTATTGAGGTCGTATCCCTGGTATGATGAAAGGGGAGTGACTTACTCATCCAGGGCTACCATAAGAGAGGTACTCCAAGTGGAGGGCTTTAGCAAACATTTCATTATCTTACAGTTCAGGAAGCCGGCAGTTCAGATTCGAGATGGCAGCTTTAAGGGAAGGTCCGTGCTCTCTGTCCTCCAGCGTCTGTGGGGCTGGTGCTCCTTGGAGTGCTCCACGTGTCTTGTCCTTCTCTGGGGTCTTGCAGATTCCTCATGCAGGATCCTGCACTCCGCTCTTGGAAATTATTCCTCGGTTGTACTGAGGCCCCATCTCTCAGATACTTTCCTTGCCTTTTATTTTTTTTTAAATGAATTTATTTTTTATTAATTTTATTGAAAGTTTACAGAGACTTAGGGTTTCCATTTATTCCAATCATTTCCAATCATTCATTTTTCTCCCTGCCCACCCCTCCCCCGCCTTTTATTTTTTTATGAGACAAAAGGTATTGCAGGCCACACCTTAGGGAAAATTCTCTCACATCAGTACGGCCTGTGATGTGATTAAGTGCCATCGAGCCTGTTATGACTCTTAATGGTGACCTTATCCCCCGTCACACCCCGGCTGGGAGCTCTAGGGGCCTCATGGCAAGAAGCTGCGCTGCAATCCTGAAGGCATGTGGTTTAAATCCACCAGCTGCTCCGCGGGACAAGGATGGGCAGTCTCTCCTCATGCAATTAACAGACTCAGAAAACCCACTGGAGGGTCAGGTACAGGTTGGTTCCGACTCTATGGAACACAACAACATGCTTATTTACCCCATCTTTTTAAGTTCCCATCAAATCGTTCCTATCCACCCACTAACCTCTATCTAATCTTTTCTGCCTCCTTGTCCTTTCCCCCTCCTCCTCATGAACATTTGTGCACATCTTATTAGTTATATTTTCAATCTGTGTGCAGAACAGATCATCCAAGACACTGGGCTGTACAAGGAGGAATGTGGCATCAGGATTGGTTATGCAGATGACACAACCCTGCTTGCTGAAACTGAGGAAGACCTGAAGCGCTTGCAGCAGAAGGTCATGGACTGCAGTCTCCTATATGGATTGAAGCTCAACATCAAGAAAACAAAGATTCTCACCACTGGGCCAATTGGCAGCATCAGTATGGATGGTGAAGAGATTGAGATAGTTAAC
>NW_006399965.1:2735588-2777624 GCF_000299155.1 Elephantulus edwardii | reverse complement strand
TAAACTTTGATACTGCTACTGGGGTGATATGTGACTGGTGTTTTGATAATCTCAGGAACACTGAGAAGTCTGTCTTATATTTCTGGTAGTTGGTCCTGTGTGTGTGTGTGTGTGTGTGTGTGTGTGTGTGTGTGTGTGTCCTTTTGAAGGACAGTGGACTTCCTGGAGTCAGTGTCATGTACCTAGACAGCATGATCACTTGCACTCATTCTGTTTCTGTGTCTACTTGGCAACTCAGATCTTACCCGAAAAGCAGAGTTTGAGTTCCTGCTCTGTCACTGAACTTCGTGGAGAGCAGTGCAGTGATCCTCTTGTTGTGCTGTTGCTACATGCCGTGCAACAGCTGTGAATCCAGCTCTATCTTGGGCCAACATCGTTGTCTCTGCCATTACCCCCGTCACTGAACACTGAATCAATCCATCTCATCAATGGTCTTCCTCTCCTGGGCTGTCCCTCCCTCCTTCCAAGCATGATGTCCCTCTCCAAGGACTGGTCCCTTCTTGCAACATGTCCAAAGTATGTCAGAGCTTCAAAGTCCTACTGATCCTTCTTTTTTTGGTTCCCAAATAGAATGCTGTGATACTAGTTCTGGGGGCGGAAAAGATCGAAAAAGGAGGAAAAGAAGTCGATGTTTTGTTTTGAATTTGTATGCACAATAAAAATTTTTCTGTGATTTTTCCAGTGTGCTATTTTAGTAATTGACTAGTACCAGATATATTCAATTTCTTAATGTTTCTTTAGTAAGAAGGAACTGAATTGCTTTCTGTTCATAAAGTTGCCATTTATTTGCCATTTCTTACCCTTAGCCCATTTGCCTTTCATACAACACAAAACCATTGTCCTTACCTCCCCTTTGCCGTGAGGGAACATTCTTTATGAAGGTGACCTACCCTGCTCCTCAGCCTCCAGCCTAGCCTCTGATTCTGCATCCGGAACTCTTCACATGTTTTTCATGGTTCCTGAACTATAACACCCTAGTTGTAACTGGGATTACTTTTTTGGGATGTGTGTGTACATTAAAGTAGTTCTGCTAGCAGAGTTCTTAACTATTCTTCCGCTAGGCAAAAGGCCAGCTGTTTGGACTCACCAGTTGCTCTGCTCCGTGGAAAATGCTGTGGAGTCTGCCTCGGTAAAGGCTACAGCTGGGAAACCCTGTGGGGTAGTTCGACGATGGGATGGACTCCATGGCAGTGCAGTTAGTGAACATGGAATCTTTTTTTCATGGATTGTCAAAAAACCTCCAAAACAAACAAATATGGCTTAGAGAAGATCAAGCCACGGTGCCCCTTAGAGGGAAGGACATTGAAACTCCTTCTCACGTGCTTTGGGGGTGAACTTTAAAGAGGCTGGTGCCTAGAAAAAGTAATCATGCTTGGAAAGGTGAAGGAGGAGTGGAAAAGAGGAACATCTTTTACGAGAAGGATCAACACAGCGGCTGGAGCGATGGGATTGAGTACGGCAGGGATTTGAAAATGGTGCAAGATAGGGAAGAGTTTAGGTCTGACATTCATGGGGTATGGGGTTGCTGTGAGGTGTGGTTGACTCGACGGCATTTACTTTTTTAGGGAACTCTGGTGCCTTAACGATAAGGAATCACACTGCCAACTCAAAGGTATGCTCTTTGAACCCACCAACTGCTCCGCAGAAGATGGACAATCTTCTTTCACCAGATTTACTGTCTCTGAAAACCTGCTGGAGGGTCAGCTATGAGTCCGTTCCAACTCAATAGTACGCAACAAGAATAATATATTTATTTCAAGATTAAAACCCCTCAAGCTGATCACCATCGAGTCAGAAATGACTCACAATTGGCTCTCTAGTACGTTTTCCAAGGCTGTGTGGGAGCATGTGAAGAGCTTGTCTGTCTTTCTCCTAAGGAGTCACTGATAGATTTGAGTCACCAAAGAGGTGTGGTTATAGATCAGTAGTGAAGCTCTTGTCTGGACTTTGGTGGACTAGACCACTGGTGCACCCTTCTAAAAGAATAGCAAGATGATATAGATGTAGAGGTAGAGGTAGAGGTAGAGATTGAGACAGAGACAGAGGCAGAGATAGATAGATAGATAGATAGATAGATAGAGATAGATAGAGATAGAGAGATGTAGATGATGTAGATGCAGAGGTAGAGACAGAGACAGAGACCGAGATAGAGATAGAGACAGAGACAGATAGATAGAGATATGTAGATGTAGACATAGAGATAGAGAAATAGAGAGATATAGATATAGATATAGATAATAGAGATAGAGATATGGAGATAATATAGATATATAATTTAAAATTCATATACAAGTGAGGAACATCTTTTTCAGATTGCTAGGCCTTTCATCCCAAGGTGCCCCTATGTGCATTCAAACTGTTTAGTACACCGGGTATATTCAATGTTTCAACCTTTCAGTTCTAGTTGAGCTTTCATCTGTACAACCTAAGAAATCATTTGTATGGTACATTGATACCACTACAGAGCAGTGAGATATGACTACCCACCTGTTACGATGGCTGAAATCCAGCAAGCTGACAACACAAAATGTTCATGAGGACATAATGTACAATAAGAACATTACAAAGGACAAGACTAATCGAACCAAATCGACATGTCAGTTCAAAGGCTAACTCTGAGTAGCTGAGATATGAGAACTCAGATCTCAAAGGAATACCAACGATGATCTGCAAATGGTGTGTCTAAAGCACCAAGCAAGCATCTGGTCGTCTGCCCAGGACTTTTTAGATTCATTCCTGTTTAATCCACACAGAAGCCTCAGGGAGTCCTTATCGGCTAGTTTCTTGAGTGAACAAAAGCATACTACTGCCCCTTCAAAAAGAAAAGTTGATTGATTTTTCTTCTTGTCCCACTTGTTGTTATTGTTGATTGCACGACTCATAGCGACTCCATGAACAAAAGACCTAAACCTTTCTATAAATTTCTCCAAGTTCATAGAGTTTTCACAGACATGAAGTTTAGAAAGTGGATGCCTTAAGCACTGTGGCAATTGGACAATTAAAACAGACATTCGGATGGCGGGGGAAGAAGAACAAACTGGGGAGGAGGGTAGAGAGAATGGTGCAGCAATGAAGGAATGAAAACCCAAAATCCCTGTAAATGTTCATGGAAACTAATAACATTTAATAATAATAAAAAAAGAAAGTGGATGCCTTAAGGGAACAAAAGTCCTCCATGGTCTTCCTCTCTGCTGAGTATGGGCAAGGGTGTTCCAGGTTAGCTCTTTGAACCATTGGTATTCTTCTTTCTGTCCAAAGGCATCTCTGCTCTTTGTTGACTCTGTATATCTTGCTTTTCATAACGTGAGTTAAATGACTTCTATTAGCCCCCAAACAGACAAATGAACAAACGCAAGGCAGTTGCCGTTGAGTCTACTTTGAGTCATTGTGATCCTGTGCGTTGCAGAGGATCACTTTGTCCTCAAGGCTGTGATAGTGCTGACACAGATCAGCAGGAATGTCGTCTGAAGAGCTTCTGGGTAGGTTTGAACCACTAACCTTTTAGTTAATAGTCAAGCAGTTGCAGCCCCCCCGCCCCTCACCCCCCGACTCCATGAGCTCCCAGCCTGGGAATATTCCTTGTATCTCAGTGAATGCTATTGACTTCCTTTCTTACTTCACCATTCTTCTAAAGTTTTCATTGATGTCTTCACTTAAGGTCTCCTCTGGTTACTAAGTACCCTACCTCTGTTATCTGTTTCCTGGCAATTTCTCTTTCCATCAGCTGAGGGATGAACCCCTTGTTTCTGAAAGAGATGGACCTGAAATAATAGATCTTGATGGTCTAGTTGAACTGCTAGCCAAAAGATCATCCGGTTTTTAAAATTTTTTTTAATTATTATTCATTTTAATTAAAGTTTACAGAGACTGAACATTTCCATTCATTCGTTGTTGCACTTTTCTCCCTGCCCACCCCTTCCTCCCCTCAATTCACTCTTCTCTTTGAAAAGTAAAATAAAAATTCTTTCATTGTTATACAATCCCTCCCCCCAAGTCTACTCCACTGTGCAGCCTTCATTCTGGACTTCTGTCCTGACAATAATGCCTAATCACAAAGATCATTCGTTTTAACCCACCAGCCACTTCGTAGGAGAAAGATGGAACAATCTTCTCCCATAAATATTTACAAAAATCTGATGGAAGGTTGCAAGGTGTCAGAACCAACTCAGCAATGGTGATCTTATTTCTTTGTTTTTAGTTCAAAGTAGATCCTGGTGAATTCCTGTCTAGCTGTGTGGATTTCCACAAATCATTACCCTCCCCTTTCTCCATTTCTTCATCTTGAGAGTGAAAAGAAAAATAGCTGCCTTATCTATTTTCCAGGATTTTAAAGATTAGCTCAAGAGGATATAAGAAAATACTTCGTGTGCTCATAATTTGTTCTGCTAAGATTAGTAGCAGACCAGTTACAAGAAGTGAGGGCCAATTCCACGAGTGTCTCAACTGTTTGATTTGCTTTATTGAAGTCATTGCGTCAGTTAATCTCTTAAGGGTTTCCCTTTTTTCCTAAGAAAACAGCTACTGTGTTACGAACCTCTATTCGCATGCTTGTTATGATGTTATTTTTGCTACCTCTACCCTAGGCCATTGGCTCTAATTCAGAGGAGAAGATGGCTTGGCAGTATGTTGTTGCTGTTGTTTATGTACCATCAAGTCAGGACCAACTCATAGCTGACTCAGAAGCAGGAAGCCACATGGGAGTTGGTTGCTCCTCTTCATCCTGTGGGGCTGCTGGTGGATTCAAACTACATGCTTTTGGGTTGACAGCACAATTCCTTCCCACGGGGTCAACAGAGCGCGCCCTAATTTTGTTTTCAGTAAACATAAGTGTGGATATACCCATATGTTTTTCCCAGTCTCTGAGCAGGATGTCCTGGGTGAGATAGCCCAAGACCATGATATTTACCTCCTTTTATTAATCTCATCAATTATTCACTGAATATTTAGTATATTCCTGACACTATATTTTACTTAATCTTTTTCCAGTGGTCCAATGAAGAGGCAATTTCCTTTCTCTGCATTCTTTTCATCTCTGTGTTCCAAAAGGAAATTAAGTCTTAGAAAGGATCCTCCCCCAGGTCAGATAGCGATTGTAGAAACAGTACCCACACTCTTAATAGTTTGGTTACAGAACGCCCTTCCTTTCATTTTGATTGATTACAGATTGTCACTCAGCTGTCACCTTCTCTCTGATTTTTCATGACAGTAAACGTTTTTAATGTAATATGTGAACTGTATTCCTTCCCCGCCTCATCAGAGTTGCTTGTATCATACCCAGCACCTGGCTAGCAGAGGAAGGGCAGCTCAGATGGAGAGAAGCCTTCTATTCTAAAGGCGAAGGGCAGATACAAAGGGCTGTGCAAGAGAAGCTGAGTATTTCTTTAGACCTCTCCTCCTTGGAGTTTTTCCATCAAGGTAGCAATGTTAGCCAGAAGCCCAGAAGGCATTTGACTGACATTGTATATTAGATAAATTTAACCCAATTTAAGGAATTGAGTTTAAGACCACTTTGAGCTTCTTTCTTTTATTCATACTTTCAGGGACTGAACAGATTGGACAGTTGATCTGACCTTTTTCATTTTAGTGCATACTTTTCACTAATGACACAGGACACTTGCTAATGCCCTCTCAGGAGCCCTGATGGCCCAGTGATTAAGCAATCGGCTGCTAACTGAGCCCACCAGTTGCTCTGAAGGCGGGGGTCGGGGGGGGGTGCACTCTGCCATTACAAAGGGCAGTTCCGCTTCATCCTGTAGGGCAGTTGTGAGTCAGAATCGACTCGACAGCACACAGCCGTGATGTTCTCTCGGAGATGTTTTTGTCGGTCTTCTCTCTGTGGAGTGGTCAGCACATACTCCCGGGGTACACTTGCTCACATTTCTCTAGAGATGACAATTAAAAGTGCTTTCTTTCCTTAAGAATATTTCCATGGTGATCTCTGGTGGCCTAGTGGCAAGAAGCTGCACTGCAATCCCAGAGGTGCACTGTTCAAATCCACCAGATGCTCTGCTGGAGAAAGCGGGGCCATCTCCTGCTGTACCAGTCAGATCCAATTTGACAGTACACAAAAAAATAATAGAATTTTTTAAAAAAGACTCTTAAAAAAAGGATATTTCCAGATAATATGAAATGTTACCAGATATTAATTTTCTTGTTTTAGAGAAAAGTCTCCATTACAAGGAAAGTGAAATTGGAATTTTATGTGTAAGGTAGACACATTCATACCTAACACTGAATGGAAACCTGCCAAATACTTCTTCTCTCACACTCATTGCCATCATGTTGGAGCGACTCGTAGCTGATCCGTCACTGGGTTTCTGAGGCTGTGACTCACACAGAGGACTATGCCCATCTTTCTCCCGTAGAGATGTTGGTGAATCTGAACAGTCCGAGAGACATGGCCCTTGAGTAAGTAGTACAACTCCCTACAGATGGCACCACAGAGATCCCTAAACGTCTCTTTTGTTGTTGTTGTTGTTGTTGTTGTTGTTAGATGCCATCAAGTCAAATATGACTCTTAGGGACCCTAAGAACAACAGATCTGAGGCCTGTCCTGGAGAATAAAACATGAAGAACTTTCTTGGCATTTGTCAAGTTAAAAGAGCTGTAAAACTAATTCAAGCCTTGAGTTGCAGTACTGAGAGATGCTTGTCAATGATTCATGTTAGGTGCCATTGATTACGACTCACAGGAACCTTATGCTTAGCCAGCCTGACCTCAGCCCTGTCCTGTGCCTTCCTCACCATCTCGGAAACACTCAAGCCCATTCCTGAAGTCACCACATCAGTCCATCTCACTGGGGGACTTTCTCTCCTTTGCTCACCCCCATCTTTTCAAGCATAATGTTTCTCTCCTCTGAATAGCCTCGGGTGGCTACATGTCTAAAGTATGAAAGATGAAGCTTCCGCATCCTTGCATCCAAGGAGCACCTGGCTGAGTCTTCTCCAAGACATATCTGACTGTCCTCTTGACAGTCCATAGAATATGCAAAACTCTCTTCTAGCACCACAACTCAAAGACCATGTTTTCTTCTGACATCTTTATTCATTGTCCAGCTCTCCAATACATAGCAGGTAATGGAGAAGACCATGGCCTGAATTAGGTACGCCTTAGTCTTCAAACTGACATCATTGCTCTTTAGCACTCTGGAGAGGTCCCTGACAGTGGACTTGCCCACTGCAGTACATCTCCTGGTTTCCTGACCGCTGATGCCAAGGATGCTGATTATTGATTTAAGCAAGATGAAATTTTTGAAAGCTTTAATCCTTTCTCCACCTATCATAGTGTTGACTGTTGGTCCTGTGCTGAGGATCTTTGTTTTCTTGATGGAGAGATGCAGTCCATAACTGAAGGCTATTTTCCCTTGTCTTCTGCAGTAAGAAGATTCAATTAGGCAGGACTCAGGCTTATGTCAATTCTGTCTTTTAGAACTCATGATTTCTAAGGTGGCCCAAAGCTGAGAGCCTTGGTCCAGGAAGGTCATGTGGAGGGCTTTTTCTAGTGCAAGCCTGCAGGTGGCGCTGCAGACAGACGTGACAATGTCTGGAGTTCAGTCACATACTGTAAGGGAATGGGAATTGGAGTCTAAACGCAAAGGATGCTGTGACTCGTAATCTATACATACACATAGGATGAAAGAGAAAAGGGCATGGAGACCAATCTCCACAGGCTTCTCTACTTGGATCTCACTTGCCTGAAAAGCCTCCTACCCCTTTAGAGACCTGTAGGCAATGATCTGATAGTAGCTTTGCAGAAACTTATGATAAATAAAAAGTAAACAGCTTTCCTTGTGTTCATCCAAGTGAACAGTCAGCTCTTCTTTTGAACTTCTGGGAGAGTTAGATAGTTTTTGTTTTGTTTTGTTTTGTTTTTTAAAATGACTCTAAGAATCACTTGTGGATGGATGGGTGAATAGGTGGATGATGGGTGGATGGGTGGATGGATAGATGGATGGACGGATGGATGGAAAGACAGATGGATGGATGAGTGAATGGGTGGATGGATGGATGGATGAGTGAATGGATGGGTAGGTGGATGGATGGATGGATGGATGGGTAGATGGATGGATGGGTGGATGGATAGATGGGCCTCGCTCATGCTTTACTCTTTCTTCTTTCTGTGGTGCGATGAAGTCCCTGTGGCAAAGCAGGTCAATCCTTTCCATGGTAGCGGCCACAGACTCAGCTTGCATCTCCCGCTGGGATCAGGCTCACGGAGACACAGGTCAGAGAGCGCTGGTTCCACCACAGGCTGAGAATCCACCCCAGATATACTGAACCACATCCTACGTTTTAACAAGGTCCTCATGAATACATGAGAATCACCTGGGGACCTAGTTAAAACGTAGGTTCTGCAGATTCTGGGGTGGTTGTGCAAATTCTCAGCACTGGATGAAACCTGAAAGCACTGCCTTGAGATCTTGCTAATCAACTTGTTATTTCAGAAAGAGTAAGGGATACCCTTTGAAGAGAAGTTCCTGCACTGGTCTTTGATTCATGGGACTCAGTCCTTATATGTCTTTTTCTGTAATATGATACAGGACTTTCCAGGATGGTGTTGTCAGCTGTTCTGATACCAGCAACAGGTTATGCTATGCTTTGAGGGGAGCCTATTGTTGTTGTAGTTGGAAACCATCGAGCCAGAGTGGACCCAGAGCGGACCCTCCAAGCAGATTTCCAGAGGCAGTAAATTATGTGGAAGGAGATTGCTCATCTTTCTCCTAAGGAGTAGTTGGTGAATTCTAGTCGTCTGCCTCTGGTTTGATAGCATGACTCCGTACCATTAAGCCAGCAGAACTCCCTGTGGGGAATGCAGTTAAAGAATTTAGTCTACACTCAGTGTAGTGCCATTCTTCTAGGTCTGGTGGCCTAGTGGTGAGGAGTTACACAACCCAAAGGCATCGAAATCCTCCAGCCACTCTGCAGGAGAACGATGGGCAGTCTCCTCTCATGCAATTCACTGTCTCTGAAAACGCTCTCGAGGGTCAGCTGTGAGTCAGTTCAAACTTGACAGAGACATCACCACCATCACAGCAGAGTCAAATAAATGGCACACCTTTAACAACGTTCTTGCACATTAAGTAACTGAGGTTTCGTGTGTGTATCTTGGATGGTCTTTTCTCCACTTACTCATTGCTATTGTTGTTGTTATGTGCTGCTGAGTCACTTGCAACTCATAGTGGCCCTCTGTACAACAGCCCTAAACATTGCTCTATCCCTCGCCAAACTTATTGTCTCTGACACACCTGTTCCCATTACCCCAGTCACTGACTCAATCCATCTCATAGAGGATCTTCCCCTCCTGCGCTGTCCCTCCATCCTTCTAAGCATGATGTCTCTCTCCAGGGACTGGTCCCTTCTTGCAAAATGCCCAAAGTATATCAGATTCTTCAGAATCCTTGCCTCCAAGGAACAGCTTGGTTTCACTCTTTCTAGGACAAACCTGTTTGTTTTCCTAGCAGTACACAGTATATTCAATAGTCTTCTCCAACATCACAGCTCAAAGGCATCAATTCTCCTTCTATCATCCCTAGTCATTGTTCAGCTCTCTGATGTATAGCAAGTAATGTCAAAGATTATTACCTGGATCAAGTGCACCTTAATCTCCAGACTGACATCATTGCTCTTCAGTACTCTGAAGAGGTCCCTGACAGCAGACTTTCCCAATGCAATTTGTCTTTTAATTTCCTGGCTGCGGATACCAAGAGTGTTGATTGTGGAGCCAAGCAAACTGAAGCTGTTAACAATCTCAATCTCTTCACCATCTATCATGATGCTGCCAACTGACCCGTGTTGAGAATCTTTGTTTTCTTGATGTTGAGCTTCAATCTATATTTAAGGATACGGTCCTTGACCCTCTGCAGTAAGTGCATGAGGTCCTCCTGCATAATGCACGTTGTTAACGAGTCTTCCTCCAATCCTGATGACATATTTCCTCTTCATAGACCCCAGCTTCCTGGATTATCTGTTCTGCATATAGATTGAAAAGGTATGGAGATAGGACACATCCCTGGCATACACTCTTCCTAATATTGAACCATTCAGTGTTTCCTTGATCTGTTCTGAAGCCTGTCCCCTGGTCCAAGTATAGGTTTCTCATAAGCACAATCAAATGTTCTGGGATTCCAATTCTTCTCAGAGTCAGCCACTATTTATTGTGATCCACACAGTCAAATGTCTTTGCATACTCAATGAAACACAGATAGACATTTCTCTAATACTCTTTGCTTTCAGCAAAGATCCCTCTAACATTAGCTATAATGTCCCTAGTACAATGGCCTCTTGTAAACCCATCCTGGTCTTCTGGCCATTCTCTGTTGATGTGCTGTTCCAGTAGTTTTTGGATAATGGTTAACAGACGCTTGCTTGCATGTAATATTAATGATATTGTTCCATAATTTCTGCTATCTGTCAAGTCATCTTTAATTTTGGACTGGGAACAAATATAGATATTTTCCAGTCAGTTGGCTGGGTGTTTGTTCTCCAGATTTCTTGGCACAACTTCGTAAGTGCATCCAGGGCAGTGTCTTTTTGTTGAAATATGTCAATTGGTATGCCATCAATTCCCAGGGTTTTGGTTTTTGCCAGTTCTTTCAGAGCAGGATGAACTTCCTCCTTCATCACCACAGGCTCTTGTTCATACGCTGTTTAATGAAATTCTTCTGTGTCCACCAATTCCTTTTGGTACAATGACTCTGTATCCTCTTTCCGTCTTCTCTTAATGCTTCCTGGATCATTTCACATTCTGCCCAAAGCAACCTTAAGTATTGCAACTAGAGGCCTGAATTTGTTCTTCAGTTCCTTCAGCTTAAGAAATGCTGAGCGAGTTTGGTCCTTTTGATTCTCAAAACCATCTCAGGAACAGGTTTGAGTGAAGACCAGAGCTTAGTCATTAACATCCAATGAAATGTCTTTATGGAAGGGTGGAGTGTTTGGGGAATCAAGAAAATCTGAGTTTGTGTATGGAGCTAGAAATCTCCAAAATTAGAGACAAAAATCTCTAAAGTCAGTTTTCATTAAAAATATCTCTCCTCTGACATAATCCACTTGAAATACAAAACAAAATCTGAAGTATGTTTTGTAGCTAAACTCTCAAATTTAATTTTTATTAAAATGACGAACATAAGAATGCACCAAGCTTTCCAAGGGCTGCTGGATATTTCATTATCTCAGAGTCTAAGAAGGTGACAGCACTATCAGTCCCAAAGTGGGGTGTGTCCAGAAGATCAGCTTTTCTGTTTCCAAGAATATTTGGATGATGTAGACCAATTTCCCCAGACTTGAAACATAATCTATGTTTAAACATTATGGTTAGATTATGGTTAGAAATCTTTTTAACTCTATATGTATAACAATATATATCTGAAAAAGAAATGCATTTTTCATTTTAAAATTAATTTTGAATTTTTATTTACTAATAATTTATTTTACTGAAAAATACTTTAAAACACAAACATAATATATCCTTGTCTTTTTTGAGAGTTTATTAACTTTAATAATAAATAATTTTTCTCTTCTTACGAAATATTTTATTTTTATTTATTATATATATATTTAATAAGTATTATATATAAATTATGCATAATAAATATGTTGTTGTTGATTACCTTTAAGTTGAGCACGACTTACAGTAACCCTATGAACAAGACCTGAAACCCCTCTACAACCATCGACCTTTATCAAAGTTCCTAGTTTCCAGAAGCATGTTATTTAGGAAGTGGATGCCACTCCTGCCCCTTTGAGACCCGTAGGCAGTGCTCTGATAGTTTTATGTATACATAAATATATCTTATTAATATAAGATAAAAAATAACAGATAACATTCTAGTATTAATAATTATTAACAAAACTCATTCAAATTCCAAGGTAATTTGAATAATGAGACTATTCGAACACTAACTGATTGTTGACCAAAAGATCAATACTTAGGCCTGCTTACAACATTATTTTTATTCCAGATTGTCATGTATCTATAACCAGAGTTCTCTAAAGAAAAGACAAAGATGTATTATGTTTGTATTTTTAAAGTACTTTTTAGTAAAATAAATTTCTATGAAATCAACATTCAAAATTAATTTTAAAATGGAAAAATGTATTTCTTTTTCAGAGATATATTGCTACACAGGTAGAGTTGAAAGGATTTCTAATTATCAAGTTGTTTGAGCATAGATTATGTTTCAAGTCGGGGAATATTGAGCTACAGAAGCAGGGGTCTTGGCCTTGAATAATCTGTAGATTTTTCCCTGGGAAGTCAAGAGTACGACACAGTTTTATTGGGGTGATGTTGGAAGAGTTAGTAAAATGCTATGGAAATACAGGGACATGAAGGGGCAACTCATTCTGACAGAAGGCAAGGAGACAGGGAAGGCAGTGCATTTTACAGGAATGCACTGATATTGGGAGAATAAGAGCCTGGGAGAAAACAGGTGAGGGATGGTCACCGGGAAAGAAGCGGGGTCTGAAGCAAGAACCGAATTGACCTTTCTTAAAAGTTAAGAGCTTGTTAAATTGACAAGCCGCTATTAATTAGGGGAATGGTAGTGGGGGTGGACATGGTGGCATTTCTAAATGCAGCGAATATTCCCAATTCAGCCTCATTCACTTTTGACATCTCGAGAGAGCTGAAATTTCCACCCAGTTGATTGTTCCAAATACCAGAATCTTTCTAATTCAAGTGTCAAGCTTCTAAAAAACTTTTTGAGTCTGAAGAAACAACTTGACAGTTCTAGTTTATCTTAATAAATGTCAACTGCTGTGCAGCATCATGAGGGATTCTGCAGGCATTTAAAAAGCCACCTTATTTAGAAATAGATTCTGAGGTGGAAGCGCAAATTCTCGGCAGAGGTCTGACCTTCTTATTTTGAAAGGACCCAGAGACCTTTGGTGGTGTGTCCGTAGGGAGGTGTGTTGCTATCCTAAAGGTGAACAGAGATGTGACCCCATCAGGAGAAGGATGGACAAGCTTCTCCTGTGCGAAAACCAGCCGGAGGGTCAGCTATGGGTGGCTTCTGACTTGAACACAGTAAGCTTGAGGGAGATTTTTGTTTATTTGTTTTAATCACTCACTCATTCCCTTACTATTGCTATCAGTCAAAACTGACTTGAAGCTGTCCATGCAATAGGTTTTCTGAAGCTGCATATCTCATGAGAGGAGATTACCATCTTTTTTTAAAAATTAAATTTTATTAATTTTAATGAACATTTACAGAGATTTTGGGTTCCCATTCGTTCATTGTTGCACTATTTTCTCTACCCCCCAGTTCGTTCCTCTTTTTTATTTCCCCCCTTGAAAGTCTGTTTTAATTGTCCCATTGCCACAGTGCTTGTCAAAACCAGTTCTGATTACTCTCCTTTGTCAGTGTGTCCTTTGCCATTCCCTATCACTCCTCCCTGAGAGAGACTTCACCCTGATTCATAAGGAAAAGGGGATGGCGTATTCTCTTGGCTACTTCTGCTGAAAAGGGACGCTGTAGGTTTTAGGGTGAAGATCTTCTTGGAGCTGCTGGTTGACTAGAGTAGACAGAGAGATGCAGCCTTCTGCCTATGACATTGGAGTTCCCCATCCTTCATCTCACATACCTTGGGCTTGTCAGGAGTGGCCTGGCTTGGAAAGGACTTTCGTGCTTGATTGGATGGTCAGAAAGGCACGCGACTACAACTATAAGACTGAGCATAGCGGAGATTGTGGTGATGGCACAGGCTGCATACAGCAAGGGGTCACTGTGAAGGCATCTAATAATATCTTGAAAAGCCTGCCTCATTTCGTTTTTAAATTCTGGCTTTTGGGCATTTCCCTTCTGAGCATGTCAGGGATGATGAGGTGGCACCGGTTCAGATCTGTTCTTCACAGGCTCATTACGAGTTGTCGTGGACTCGGCAGCACCTAACAACACACATCAGCAACAACAGTGCTCCTCTGTGTTCCCAGCCTCACCGTAAACTCTTCTTGTGTTTGTCTCTAAGGCTGAGTCTAACCGCTCTTTTCACCTAGTATTCTGTTTATTCTGCTGGGGAACGGGAAATGAGTAAATCAATCGTGCTAAAATTATTACCAAGAATTCACGGTTTATCAGGCGAGGTATCCTCTGAGGACTTGTACAACTCGAGCTTTGTGATATCGTACTTGTTCATCTGTTGATTCTTGCTTGTGTCATATCAAGCACAGTTACCAAAGAGGTGACCTCTAGAAAATTCTTGTTTCTCTACTTGAGCTAACATTTCAATCTGTTTGAGAACATGCCAAATGTGAAAATTGCTTCAAGGTGAAATTTATTCTAGGAAAATCCTTAGAGAATTTAGCAAAGCAAAGCAAAGCAAAGCAAAGCAAAGCAAAGCAAGGAAAACACACAGGCCACAACTTTTCCTACTTATGGAGGGGATACAATACACTGTAGCATCGCTATGTTCCCAAGTCAAAGAGAACGTTCTCTCACAAATGTAAAGGAAGCAAAGCAAAGCTGCTCATTTCTCTTCCCTGACAGAAACACACTGAGGGCTTTGCACTAAGATCATTCCCCCGCCCCCACCCCAGTAGTAGTGCCTTGAGACTTCAGATAACTTTTAATAGACTTCAGATAAAGTGTAGACACTTGTGATTATTATACAGTGAAACTATACTTTAAAAAACAGCATAGTATATTTGGAGGTTATAAAATGAGAAACTGATTTTGCACTTTTAAAACAATGGAGGTGATATTGTTGTTCACATTTGTCTGAAAAAAATTTAAGAATTCAAAGAGTACTCGAGATTCTCCACTAATATGTCGTCAACTAGAACTCACACTAGTTGTGGAGTCAGAACCCACTCATAATATCCCCCCACAAGGCTTTTGCGGGATGTAAGTCACACAGGAAGAGACTGCCCATCTACCTGTGGAGTGACTGGAGGATTCAAACCACCAGACAGCCGTCACCTTTGGGTTACCAATGCAACTCCTTCGTGACTACACCATAGAGCAGGACGAGGCTTTCTGGAACTTTATTCCTCTGATAGTACACACGACATGTTGCTTTGCAAAAATCCACTGTCAAGGACTTTGCCAAAGTGCTAAAGAGCAACGATGTCAGTACAAAGACTGAGGTGCACCTGGTACAAGCTATGGTCTTTTCAGTTATTTCCTATGCATCTGAAAGTTAGGCACTGAATAGGAAAAAAGAACTGGTGCCATTGCATGTGGTGCTGGAGGATACCAGCTATCTCATGGATTGCCAAAAGAACAAATAAGTCTGTCTTGGAGGAAGTACAATCAGCGGGCTTCTGAGAGGCCAGGATGGGGAAACTTGGTCTTACACATTTTGAGCATATTGTTAGGAAAAAGACAACAAACTGTGAAAGTAGAGGCTACAAAAAAAGGACGGCTCTCAACAAGATGGCTTGACTCTATGATGTAAAATAATCTGGGAAATGGTAGAGATTGGGATACTGCAAGGGAAGGGCTAAGGGTAGCCTAGGGATAGGGCAAGGCTAGGGTTAGGGCAAGGGTAGAGATAGGGCAAAAGTAAGGATAGGGCAAGGCTAGGAATAGGACAAGGTTAGGGCTAGGGTTAGGCTAGGGATGGGATGAGGATAGGGATAGGGCAAGGCTAGAGATAGGACAAGGTTAGGACTAGGGCAAGGATAGGGCTAGGGATAGGCTAGGAATAGGGCAAGGCTAGAGATTGGGCAAAGGTAAGGATAGGACAAGGCTAGCGATAGGGCAAGGCTAGGGATAGGGCAAGGCTAGGGATAGGACAAGGCTAGGGATAGGACAAGGATAGGGATAGGGTAAGGGTAGGGCTAGGGATAGGCTTGTGAGAAGGCAAAGCTAGGGCTAAGACAAGGCTCAGATCTGTTGTTCATATCATTTCTTTGATTCACAGTGGACTCTATGGTTCCTAATTGTAGCATATTAACTCACCCAAAGAGTGTCAAGTTTCCTAGATATTTGTGTCCTGGTTTTAATAAGATAATAGAAAGAGCCTATTTCTAACATTTCATTCAGCTGTAGTTTTAATATTAGTGTTTTCTTTAGGGTGATGTGTAAATGTCTTGATGAAGGGCACTTAAACCAATTAAAGGGATTTGTTGGCTCAGATGAGATGATCTTGCACTGTCTCTCAGGCCACTGTTTGTCAGAAAGCAGACAGAGTCACTTTTTATGCATTTCTTGTGGCTGTGCAGACAAGGGTGGATGACTGCTCTCAGTCACAGGGCACTAGAGAACAGGCCACGGACAAAAGTGGATGACTTCTGCTCAGTTACTAGGGAACAGGCCACAGACAAGGGTGGGTGACTGCTGCTCAGCCACGGGGCACTAGGGAGCAGGTCACAGACAAGGGTGAAGTGAGCCTGGCAAGCATTTAAATCTCATGAATACTTGAATTAGAAAAATTTGCTTTAATCGATGATTGGCGTTCCTTGGCCAAGCCTATAGAGCCTAGAAAAAATAGTACAGATAATTTACATGTAAATCTGTAAAGAAACAGAGAAACACACTTGAGACGACACATATGAATGAGTTCTGGACTGGTGTAAGATCTGACCACTACCCAGAGCTGGATTTTGCATCTAATTCGGAGTTCCGGAGCCTTGTACGTCCCGTAAGCAGAAGCTGGCTCATAGCACTTCTCTCATCAGACGCCTTCCTCTGCCCCTGCACTGTGAGGAGCTTGGCTGGCACCATCCACAGGAAGGTGTGCTGCTAACCCAGGAGCTCAGCTACAGGGTGGCTTGAGTCCCACAGCCACTCCACAGGAGAAAGGCTCTCTCCTCCTGCGAGATGTGTTTATGTCAGGTGTTGTCGAGTCAAGCGCGATTCATAGCGAGTAACAACAGATCTGAACAATTTATAACCTTGAAAATCCACTGGGGAACCTCTATGAGTTGGATCTGAAACGAGTGGAGAGGGAGAGGAAGAGAGAGAAGGAGAGGGAGAGGGAGAGGAAGAGGCAGAGGGAGAGGGAATAAGAGAGAAAGAGAGAGGGGGAGAGGGAGAGGGAAAGGGAGGGAGAGAGAGAACACAAACTCGCATTCTGTATAAAGGTTCTGAAGAGGATAGACACTGTTATTCCTGAGACACAGAAAGCCATAAGCTGCCCACATAGTTGCTCAGAGGAATTTCATAGTTCTGTTATATTTAATGTAAAATTAAAACTTGGCCCACCCGTCAAAGAGAGAATTCTGGTGCTGCTGTCGCTGAGGCTTTTGACTGCGAACCAAATGTTTGCTTGGGACCCACCAGCAGCTCTGCAGGAGAAAGATGAAGAAGTCTGATTCCATAAAGATTTAGAGCTTGTGAGGAAGTTCCACTCTGCCCTACAGGCTTGAAGTGCTTCAAGTTCACCTCACTTTCAGCGAGGAAGGTTGTATCATCTGCACTATTGATGAGTCTTTCTCAAATCCTACTGTATTCTTCTTCATAGGTTCCAGCTTCACAAATTATTTGCTCCGCATACGAACTGAATAAGTATAGAGAAAGGATACAATCGTGACACACACCCTTGTTGTTGTTTGTTGTTATGTGCCGTCGAGTCACTTGTGACTCATAGCGACCCTATGTACAACAGCCCTAAACCCTGCTCTGTCCTGTGCCAATCACGTTGCCTCTGACACACCCATCCTGATTACCCCAGTCACTGAATCAATCCACCTCATAGAGGGCCTTCCCCTCCTGCGCCGTCCCTCCACCCTCCCAAGCATGATGTCCTTCTCCAAGGACTGGTCTCTTCTCACAACATGTCCAAAGTAGACGGAGCCTCAGAATCCTTACCTCCAAGGAGCCCACCTATCTGATTTTAAACCATGCAGTGTTCACTTACTTTACTTGGACAGCAGCTTCTTGGTCTTGTTATAAATTTCTCATAAGCATACTTGTTATTCTTGTCAATGTTAGCGATAGTTTGTTATGGTCTACACAATCAAATGCCTTTGCATAGTCAATAAAGCACTAATAGACATTCTTCTGTCAGGATCCATATGACATCACTAATGTTATTTTTTGGTGCATTGTAAAGTCAGCTTGAACTTCCAGCAGTTTTATCTCAATGTACTCTTCTAGCCATTTTTATGAGCTTCAGCAATATTTTGTTTGCATGAGACCATAATTATATTGTTTGATCAGTTCCATGTTCTATTGGATCACTTTTCTTGGGAACGGGAACAAATATGGATCTCTTCCAGTCAGTCAGACAGGAAGCTGTCCTCCAAATTTCCTGGCATCCGCTGATTGTGAGCATGTCAAGGACTGCACTTGTAAGTTGAAACATGTCAATTGATATCCTACTGATTTTTTTCTATGCCAGGAAATTTGGAGGACAGTTGTCTGGCCAACAAATTGGAAGAATGTGGAAACTATCTAACAATATCATTAATATTACGTGCAAGAAAAATACTTTTGAAGATCATTGAAAAACAGCTGAAATGGTATATAGATAAAGAACTTCTAGAATTTCAAGCAGGATTTAGAAGAGGCTGTGGCACCAGGGATATTATTGCTCATGTCAGATGGATCCTGGCTGAAAGTAAAGATTACCAGAAGAATGTCTATTTGTGCTTCATTATGCAAAGGCATTTGATTGTGTGGATCATGACAGGTTGTGGCTGACATTGAGAGGAATGGGAGTCTCAGAACACTTAATTGTGCTCATGCTAAGCCTATTTCTGGGTTTGGAGGCTGTAGTGTGAATAAAGCAGGGAAACAGTGCACGGTTTAAATTGAGAAGGGAGTGTGTCATGGTTGTATTCTCTCTCTCCATAACTATTCAATCTGTATTGAATATGCTGAGCAAATTATTCAAGAAGCTGGACGCTATGAAGAGGTGTGTGGCATCAGGATTAGAAGGAGACTCATCAATAAGCTATGTTATACAGATAATAGAACTTTGCTTGCTGAAAGTGAGGAGGACTTGAAGCACTTGTTGCAGAAGATCAAGGAATGCAACCTTTGATATGAATTGCATCTCAATGTAAAACAAACAAACAAACAAACCCAACAATGCGAAGATTCTTACCACTGGACCAATAGGCAACATCATGATTACTGGAGAGGAGAATGAGACTGTTAACAGTTTCAATATACTTGGATCCACAATTAACACCATTGGTATCAGCAGTCAGGAAACAAGGAGATGTGTTTCATAGGGAAAATGTGTAGTTAGAGACCTCCCCAAATTAGAGAAGAGTAATAACATCAGTTTGAGGACTAAGGTGCATCTGATTCAGGACATATAGTCTTTCCAATCACTTGCTATGCATCTGAGAGCTGGACAATAAATAAGGATGACAGAAAAATAATTGACACCTTTGAGCTGTGATGTTGGAGAAGAGCACTGAAGAGTCCATGGACGGCCTACAGAACAAACAATTACGTCTTGGAGATGGTGCAGCTGGAGTGCTCTTTGGAGGCAAGAATGATGGGGTTTTGCCTCACATACTTGGGACATGTTGCTAAGAGTTGCTATTCCTTGGAGAAGGACATGATGTTGGGAAGTGTGGAAGATCCGTGAAGGAGAGGAAGACCCTCAACCAGGTGAGCTGACACGGTGACAGCCACAGTGGACTCTTGTGTGTCAGGAATTGTGAGGATGGGGCTGGACAGAACAGGGTTCAGATCTTTTGTTCATAGAGTCACTATGAGTTGTATTGATTTGACAGCACCTAACAACACCACATTTTTTTTTAACAATCCCTTCAATGCAGCTTGAACTTCTTCCTTTATTACCATTGGCTCTCTTTCATATGGTACTTCCGGAAATATTTCAGTGTTGAACAATCCTTTTTGGTAAGTGACTCTATGTATTCCCTCCATCTTCTTTTAATGCTTCCTGGATCCCCTACAAGTGAACTTTCTGATCTTATTATCTTCAAACCTGCTGATTCTATCAACTGTCAGACATTGTGAAAGAAGACCTCAATCTCAGCTAACATTGGCTTCCCCACGACTCTTTGCTGGCCTAGCTCTTTACAAGCAGAGAGAGGACACTGGAGAGTGTCCTCATGACCATGTGCCCAGCTCATATGTTCCCTGGAGGTGTGTGTGATCAGGACAGAATGTCTAGAGTAGGTAAGCCTTAGAGTTGTGGTCCTGGAGAAGTGTTGAACATACCGTGGACTGCCAAGAGGACAAACAGCTCTGTCCTGAAGAGAGTAAAACCAAGCTGTTCCTTGGGCACAAGGAGTTTGAAGTTCTGTCTCATTTACTTTGAGCACATGCCAGGAGGGACCAGTCCTTGGAGAAGGACATCATACTTGGAAGGGTGGAGGGACAGCGCAGGACGCGAAGTTCCTGGATGAGATGGATTGAATCAGTGATTGGGGCAATGGGATTAGGTGTGCCAGAGATGATGAGATTGGCTCAGGATAGAGCAGGGTTCAGAGCTGTAGGGCATAGAGGGTCGCTATGAGTCACAAACAACTCAACAGCACCTAACAACAACAACAATAACAACAATAACGTAAGCTTTATGAGATATACTCCAGGGATGAGAGAGGCTTCTGAACACAAATTGGGTGATGGGTGGGGCATGAGGTTGGCAGCCTGTTGAATGTATATTCATTTCTAGAATCACTTTTTTTTAAAAAAAGAATCACAGCTGGCAACACATGGTCATTCATATGTGTGGAGTTCCTTTGTTTTATTTTAATTTTGAGACCATTGTAGATCCACATATAGACATTTAAAAAAACCCAAACCACAGAGATTCTACATGCATTTGCCCATTTTCCCCAATAGTAACACCTTGCACAACTAGTTTGCTGTCACATCCAGGACAGTGTCATCCACACAGGGTACTGATGTTAGTCAGACTTTACTAGGTTTATGTGCATTCTTTTGCGTGTACATGTGCACGTGTGGATTTTCTTCTGTGCAGTTGTGTCAGATGTGGAGAGCTGTGTGACAGCCACAGTCATGACCCAGAACACTCTGTCCTTCTGTAGCCGCTTCCTTCTCCCTCCTCCCCATCCCTGACAACCAGTATTCTCTTCTCTGCCTGTGTAATTTTATCATTTCAGTTCCCCCATCAGCTTACTTTCCTTGTGATCCACCAAAGTTGTTGTACTTATCAATAGTTTACTCATTTTTATTGCTGAAGACTATTTTATGCTATGACTGTATTCCAGTTGAGCCATTTGATCATTGAAGGTTATCTGATTAATCCATGGACCGTCAAAAGAACAAGCAGATTGGTCTTGGAGAAGGTGCAGCCGGAGTGCTCTTTGGAGACAAAGATGATAAAATTTCATCTCAAGTGCTTTAGGCATGTTGATAAGAGAGATGATTCCTTGGGAAGGGACATCTTGCTTGTGAAGGCGGAGGGACGATGATAGAGAAGACCCTCAACTGGATGGATTGACACAGTGCTGGCAATAATGGCCCAAGGTCTGACAGATGATGAGGATGGCATGGACAGGACAAGGTTCAGATCTGTTGTTCATACTGTCACTATAAATCATGCTTGCCTAGGCGGCACCTAACAAAAACAGTCTTTGACTATTACAAGACAGTGATGAGCAGCGTGTGCAGGTTTTTATGTGAACATTGTCATTTGTCTGGAATAAGTAATCAAGAGTTTAATTTCTTGGATGTTCAGTTAGCTTTGTAAGTCTCCACCATGTTTTGTACCACAGTTTATACGCCTTATACAAGCACTGTAGTGACCCAGTTCTTTCCATCCTTGTTGACATTTGCTATTATCATCCTTTTTTAAATTTTTGTCATTCTGATCGTTGTATAGTAATACCCCACTATGGTTTTAGTTTGCATTTCCTTAATGACGTATTATGATGAACAACTCTTCATGTGCTTACTGGCCATTTGAAGAGGCTCTTCAATAAAATATCTAAATGCCTGTTAATATCTGTAGTCTCATTGGAGTGCTTGTTTTACGAATTTGTTATCCTTCTATGCTTTAAATGAAGTTTGCTGAGAAGTTTTCCACTTCACCATTCATATGGATTTTATTTTGTGACTTAGTTACAGTCACCACATTGAAACAGCACTCTTGTCTCTGACTGTTGGTGATTCTTGCTTTCATTCATCCCGTGATTTTATCCCTTTCTGTCTTCTGGTTTTCTCTCCTGGCAGAGCCTGCCCTTTGGCTCTTGTAGGAGAGTGTACGAAGGCGTTAGAACCTCCTCCCCTCCTAGGTGGTTCTGGGGGTATATGTGTATGTGTGTGTGTGTGTTAGCATGTTTCTCTTACGTCTGTTTGGCTGAAAGTTGAGTCACAGATGTGTTTATTTAAGGTTGAGTTTTGGAACTTCCTTATGTATTTGTTAGATATATAGTTTCCAAGTATTTTCTCCCAGTCTATAATTTGCCTTTTGATTTCTCCTCAAAAAGCTTTTAATAGAGCAAAAGTTAAATTTTAATGAGATTCAATGTAGGAATTTTTCTTTTTATGTGTTCTGCTTTTGGTGTCAAATCTAAGGACTACTTTTCTTAGCTCTAATTGGTCTGAAAGATTTTTTTTTCTCTTTGTCATTTTTTCCTCTACAAATTTTGCAGTTTTGAATTTTCTGTTTAAATCCATAGACTATTTTGAGTTGAGTTTTTCTTTTTGTTTAAATATGAAATTTTGGTCAATATTCTTTATTTCTCTTTCATCTCTATTATATTTAGACATACAACTTCTGCAGCGTCAGAAAGGCATTGCATCCTCCACTAACGGATTTTTTGTCTTTGCCAAAAATGAGGTGGACATATTTGTGTAGAAGCTTTGCTTCTCACAACTGTCTTGCTGATATTTGATGGGGGACAAAATCTTCAACATTTAAAGAAGAAAAAATGTCAGAAGCTCTTTTATCCTTGATGAATCATATCAACCAGTGTAAAATATTCAATTGTAAAATATTTGATAGTTTTGAGAGGGCTCATTGCATACTCGTGAATCAGATGAGAACCAAGCCAGATGAGAACAGAAGACTTGGCCACTCTCCCATCACAATATTTCCTTTCACCTAAATAGGAAGACGTGGGAAAGAGTGCCCCTGGTTCCTTTTCCCCAGGGCCAATACATAGTTGCTTAAATTTGGCTTCCAGGAATTCATAGGGATGAGAACAGGGACTGGCCTTTGCCAGGCTGCGCTTTGCACAGGCCTCAGAAGGTACATGCAACCCACAATTTTGCCAGGGACTTAGGCGTCTACACACCAAATTGATAAAGAAGATCTGAAGAAAGCAGGCCTCAGCCTAAGCAGATAATTACGCCAATTACAGCAAAATCCTACCAGGTTTAGATCCGAGTGCTGTGAAGTTACCTTCTCCTTTGGTTTCTGGAAACATGCATCTCTATAAACCAGCCTGTGCAGACATCCCCAGCCCCAAGCTGGGCTTACCCAAATCCAGCGAATCTGCTCTCAAGTGTAGACGCCACGCAGCAGTGAACAAGACCCAGCCGCAGGCAGCCTGCTGGCCGGCTAGGCCCAGTGGAGCCGTGGAAAGGAGACAGCTGGAGACGTTTCTGCGTGTGCATGGAGTGTCGTTGCAGGACACCACCAAGGCCAAGACCGGCATGGTGTACAGGTATTTGCTGATTAAGGGGTCACCCAACCAAGGCCCTACCTGGAAGGGAAGGGGGGCTGCATCCAAGGTTATTGTTGTGGTTTGCCAGTTCCCACAGACAGCCTGTGAGCACAGACTAGAACAGTCCCATGGGGATTTCAGGAAGTTTTGGGGAAGACCTCAAGGCCTTTCTTCCAAGGTACCTTAGGGTGGTTTCAAAATCTGAGTGGGACTCTAAAGAAATAATGATTAAAATAGAAAAAGAAAATATTCTAAAGGAAAAGTAAAACAATGAATTCACTCAGCCCTCTTCTTGAGTTGCCTTCCTTTTTTTAAAGCTGTACATCTTCTACATTCTTTTTACTTAAAAGGTGACATAAAAGACAGTGATGCTTAGCTGTATAAGGGCCTAGCCCGGCCCTGCCAGCAGATACAGTTTTGACTGGAGGAGGCAGAGGCGGGTGGATTGGCAGGTCCAAATGAGAAGGGGAGTGTCCCCTGATTCTTCAGGGAATGTGTAAGTTAAATAGAGGAACGTGGTTGGTTTTTTTTTGTTTTTGTTTTGTTGTTGTTGTTATATTTCCAGAAGCTCTATTTTTTTTTTACTTTTTTTTTTTAAATTGGTTTGCTTACAAAGCTTATATACATTGTATTTCACACTATTCTTCCTTCACATTGTGTTTCATACAATCATTCCCATGCATCATGTTTTATAAACTCAATCACCACTGGACCTTGTCCATCACTATCCTGTTTTTTGTCTGGATCCCTCCTCTTTCCTTTTTCTCCTCCCTCCACCCACCAAACTGTACAATATTGTGGTTTCACCCCTACCCATCCTCACCTCTCTGCTCCCCTACCCCCCACCGACCCAAGTTCCTATACATGCTCTACTAGTTATCGTTCTATTTTTACAATAATGGTCTTATGTGGTTTTTATTCCTCTGAGACTGCGTTAGTTCACTCAGCATAATGTTCTCCAGCCTCTCTCATATTACGTAGTATTTTCCAAAATTGCTGCTCCTGAGTGCTGCATAGTATTCCATTGTGTGAATGTAGCACAATTTCTCAATCCATTCGGCTGTGGTTGGACATTTGGAGAGTTTCCATGCTGAATAATGCTGCTATGAACACTGGTGTACAAATCTCCTTTTCTATCTCAGTTCTAATTTCCTTGGGGATATTCCTAGGAGTGGAATGGCTGAGCCACATGGAATTTTTATATTCAATTTTTTGATGAAATACCAAACTATCATCCAGAGTGGTTGCACTATTTTACAATCCCACTAACAGTGTATGAGAATTCCCATCTCTCTACATCTTCTCCAACATTTATTGCTTGTGGCTCTACTAAACTTTGCCATTGCTGCTGGGGTGAGATGGTGTCTCATTGTGGTTTTGATTTGCATCTCTCTTATTGTCTGATTTTGAGCATTTCTTCATTGTGTCTGTTGGCCACCTGAATGTCTTCCTCTGTGAAAATTCTTTCCATGTCTTTTTCCCATTTTGTAATTGGGTTATCATCCTTTTTCTTCTGGAGTCCCAGGAGTATTCTGAAAACTTTTGTTATGAGACCCTTGTTTGAAATGGTATTGCCAAATGTTTGTTCCCACTTGGTAGGCTTTCTTTTCACCCAGTTGGAAAAAAAACCACACAACAAACTGAGGAGCACAGAGTTTTAATCTTTAGAAGATCCCATTCATCTATTTTATCCTTTCTAGATTGTGCATTTCTGGCTGTATTTACCTGTCTCTTTATAGTATAGACTAGGCCTACTAACCTTGGCCCCAGTTTGTCTCTGATGAACTTTATGGTTTAAGACTTGATTTTTAATTATTTATTTATTTTTTTTTGGTATGGTGTGAGATGTAGATCATGTTTCAGCTTTCTGCAGGTAACAATCCAGTTTTGCCAGCACCATTTGTTAAAGAGGTTGTCATTTCCCTACGTGATAGGTTTGTTTCTTTGCCAAATATCCATTACCATAGATAGCTGGGTCTATTTCTGGGTTCTCAATTCTATTGCATTGCTCCCTGTGCCTGTCATTGTACCAGTACCATGTTGTTTTGGTTACTAAAGCAGTGTAGTAGCTTTTGACATCAGGGAGTGATATGCCTCCCATTTCATTTTTGTTTTTCAGAAGAGTTTTGCTTATTTGAGGTTTCTTTACAAATAAACCTGGCAGTTTCTCTTTCCATCTCCTTAAAAAATGAAAAAGGTATCTGTATTAGGATTGCGTTGTACATGTAGATTGCTTTTGGTAGAATTGTAATTTTCATAATATTGAGTCTGCCTATCCATGAACAGGGTACAATTTTCCATTTCTTTAGGTCTTTTATTTATTGTATCTTACAGAAATGTTCTGTAGTTTTCTTTATACAGGTTTATTGTTGTCTCTAGTTAAGTTCACTCCCAAGTATCTCAATTTGTGGTTGGCTATTGGAAATAGTATTGCTTTCTTGGTTTCCTTCTCTGAGTTCTTTTTGTTACTTTGGAGGAATCCCACTGATTTTTGGATGTTGATCTTGTATCGTGCAAACCTACTAACTGGTGCACTTGCTCTAACAAGTTTTTTGTTGAGTCTTTGGGGTTTTCTGTGTACACTGTCATATCATCTGCATACAGTGATAGTTTAACCATCTCTTTGCCAATCTGGATGCCTTTTATTTCCTTCTCCTGTCATATTGCCCTAGCAAACACTTCCAATACAGTATTGAAAAGAAGTAGTGATAGTGGGCATCCTTGTCTGGTCTCTGTTCACAGGGAAAATGCTTTTAGTCTTTTTCCATTGAGAATGATATTTGCTCTTTGTTTTGCATATATACTTTTTACTATGTTGAGGAAATGCCCTTCTATTCCACTTTTGCTGAGTGTCTTAATCAGAAAACGGCGTTGGATTTTATCAAATGCTTTTTCTGCATCAATTGCTAAGATTATATGGTTCTTATTATTTGCTTTGGTAACGTAGTATATTATGTTGTTTGTTTTTCTTATGTTGAACCATCCTTGCATACTAAATAGAGGACGTTTTAATGCAACCTGGGCTTCCCTGGCTGTTAGTTTCTGCTAAGCCCGTTAGGTGGGGTGTGCTGCTGGTTAATAAAGAAGCCCATGGGGGTGAGCAAGCTCCTGAAATGACGGCACTTTTTATCCCTGGCACCTTTGATTAACTACTGCTTTTCCACTAACCTTCACTCTCATCATTTATCCTGTGAAAGACTGAGGAAAGGGAGAGATCTTTCCCAATGTGAGGTTGACATGCACACTTTACAAATTGCTATGGGCTGGGAAACAGCTTCCTCTTTCCTGAGCAATTGTGTTTGAACATTCTGTATATCTATCGCCTCTGCCTAATGAATCACCCGGCAGCACCCTCTGCTTGACAAGATGTCAGGGCAGCTGATGAAAGCAGTTCAGAAGGACAGATCCCGAGCATGCAGACATGATTTAGGATTCCTACACAACAGCTGTCCTAATTCAAGTTCAAAATGTCCACTTCACAAAGTTAGGCTGTTTCACATGTACAAAGAAATCTCTACTGATACATTTGAACCTCACGCTATCATCTAAAGATCTGTGTCAGTGTCATGGCCACTGCTCTAGCTCATCAACTCGTTTTATTAATATTGAACTTGCAGTGGCACGTGCCTCTCTGGAGAGTGAGGCATTTGACGCAGCCTGTCATGTCGTCGGGAGTGAGAGCTGGGCCATCTCCTCCCCTGCGACTTCCTGCCTCTGAAAACCTGCAGTCTGTTTTTAGGGGAGCTCTGGTGGCCTAGTGGCAAGGAGCTGCAACTACAATGCCAGAGGAGCACGGTTCGAATCCACCAGATGCTCTGCCGGGGAAGGAGGGACAATCTCCTCCTGTACCAGTCAAATCTGATTTGATGGTACACTCACACAAAAATGATAAAATAAAAAAAAATTAAAAAAACAACAAACAAAAACCTGCAGTCGGGTCAGCTAGGAGCTGATTCTGACTCGACGATACATGATAACAATTTATGAAATAAAGGACTTGTGAGGAAAAGGAATGGACCCTTTCAGATGTATAGGGAATTTGGGGAGTGCAAATGACTAAGTGGTTAACTGTCAACTGAAGAGTTAGTGATTCCGCCCACAGGGCATCTCCTGAGGGAGAAAAGATTTGGAGACGTGCTTCTGTAAAGATTAAAACCCAAACCGAACTCAGTGCCATTGAGTCAGACCTGAAACCTGATTACAGCCTAGAAAGTGGCATTGAACTGCACACAGGCATTGCCGTGTGTTGGAATGGACTGTCCACACCTCCAGCAGCACATGACAGGCTGTTTACCCCGGTGTGTTGCGGAAGAGGAGCCCAGGCAGGATTTAGAGCTTTTGGCCCCGCACACCAGGATGGGGAAGGAGGTGCCCACACCCTCGCCTGGACTTTCTCCAGAGCTCGTTTTTGGTGAGCAGCCTTGTTTCTCAGCCTCTCCACCTTCCCTCGCTTTGCTACGCTTTCTCCTGAGGTGGTGGCAGTGTGAGAACATAGACTAGGCAAAGGATTATTTCACCTTCTTTACATAATCTGTTTCTGCCTCCTGGTTATGGAAGAGTTGTGTTCTCATCAACCTTCCACAGATATAGAGTATCTCTTTCTCTCTCCGAAGACTTGGTTGGGTTATCAATTCCACCGCTTTTGATTTGTGCCAGTGTTCAAGTGATGTTCCTAACACAGTGATTTTCAAACCGTTATTGAGCAGAGGGAAACGCTCTTGAGACAGGTGGAAGCAAAGCTGCCCCAGGTGATTGTGGGAAGCCCCCGACCCCTTGTTCAAGGGCAATAGTCACCCCTACTGTGGTCCTGGGCATCCTTGCAGGTCCATAATCTCCACACTCAGATGTGGACAATTCTAACTAAAGCCCTGGAGCCCTAGGCTCTGTGACCTCGGGGATCACTGAGTCTTTGCGTCCCTGGTCTTGGAGATGCCTGTCTGCTCACTGAGGTGAGCTATTTTGTAAGTATATGTACGGCTATTTCACAGTCTAGCAAGACGTAGAATGTAGCTTGTTCTCAAATTGCAGGAAGAGGAGAGGTGTTAACAAAAACAAACCTCAAGTTCATTGTCTTGAGTTGGGCTGACTAGAGGTGACCCTCCAGCAGGTTTTCAGAGGCGGTAAATGCATAGGAGATTGTCCGTATTTCTCTCACATAACATCTGGTACATGCAAATCACCTGCCTTTGAATCTGAGGCATAACTCCTTACCCCGCTCCCCCAGGCACCAGAGCCCCTGGAGGGGCGGAAGTGACATTGGATTGCGAACTTATCTTTGGAGTAATCAAAGCTTTGCATTTGGATGAGTCTGTAGTGCCCAGCTGCCTCTCACTGGTTGCCATTGTCCTCTGTCCATCTGAAAGCCAATCTCCTTTTCCAGATTCCCTGAGTCCTTTATCTAGTCTTTATTCAAGGAACTCAATAGTTTGCCTGATTTTAAACATTAAACCTGGTGGACATCAAGTCAGTTTTGACTCATGATCTTACAGGTTTCTAAACACTGTGCTAGACAGAGTTCTCCCTAGTAGACAGACATATCGTTACAGCCTTACAAATAAGTGCCTCTGAGTGAATTTGAATCACTAACCTTTTGGTTAGCAGTCAGATACACTAACCCTTTGTGCTACTCGGGGATCCCTCCTTTAGGTAATTAGAAGGTATGTTGAAGGGGAAATTGAGGTGTATTTCAACATTTCTGGTAAAATTGGAATTTTAAAAATAAAAATAGTTGGGATTAAATGGGAATGTGACTTTCATATTTTTTTTCTTTTAAATAAAATTTTTATTTTATACTGGTTTACTTACAAAGTTTGTATACATTGTTTTTCACACCGGATCTTTCCCATTTCCTTTACCCACCCCTCCCTCCACTTATCAAATTGTGCCAGCCTTTGATTAACCACCATTCCACCCAATCCCACCCCACTCCACCCCTCCTCACGTCTCTGATCCTACCCTCCCCCACCTTGGATCCTCATTCTACAATAATACTCTTATACAGTATTTGTCCTTATGGGACTGAGTTAGTTCACTTAGCATTATGCTTTCCAGTCCCTCCCAAGTTAGGTAGTAATTTACAAAATCATTGCTCCTGCATGAGGCATAGTATTCCATTGTGTGAATGTCCCATAATTTCTCAATCCATTCGATTGCGTTTGAACATCTGGGCTGTTTCCATGTTATTGTGATGGTGAATAATGTTGCTATGAACATTGATGTTCAAGTCTCCATTTGTGCCTCAGTTTTCATTTTCTCAGGGTATATTCCAAGTAGTGGAATAGCTGGGTCATATGGAATTTTTATGTTCAGCTTTTTGAGGAAATGTCAGACAGGTTGTACTATTTTACAATCCCACTAACAGTATATAAGAGTTCCTATCTCACCACATCCTCTCCAACATTTATTACTTGCTGTCCTCTTAAACTTTGCTACTGTTACTGGGGTGAGATGGTATCTCATTGTGATTTTGATTTGTATCTCTCTTTTATTGCTAGTGATTTTGAACATTTCTTCATGTGTCTGTTTGCCATTCGAATATCTTCCTCTGTGAAAATTCTTTCCATATCTTTTGCCCATTTTGTAACTGTGTTAAACAGTCTTGTGAAGGCTCTGTAGGATTCTATAAACTTTTGATACGAGATCCTTGTCTAAAATGGTATTGCCAAATGTATTTTCCCCAGACAGTAGGTTTTCTTTTCACTCTGTTGGGAAAAGTTTTTGTTGCATAGTAGGATTTAATCATTCATCAATTTTATCCTCTTCAGATTGTCCATTTCAGGCTGTATTTGCCAGTCTCTTTATACCATAGACTAGGTAGTCTAAGGTTGATCCCAGTTTGCCTCTTATGAACTTTGTGATTTTGGGCTTTACTCTCAGGTCTCTGATCGACCTTGAGTTGATTTTTATGTATGGTGTGAGATGTAGATCCTGTTTTAGCTTTCTGCAGGTAGCAGTCCAGTTTTGCCAATACCATTTGTTGAAGAGGTTGTTATTTCCCCATTTGATAGGTTTTATTTCCTTGTCAAATATCAGTTGATCATAGACAGGTAGGTCCATTTCTGGGTTCTCGATTCTGTTACACTGATCATTGTACCAGTACCATGCTGTTTTGGTTACTACTCTGTGTAGTGGGTTTTGAGATCAGGGAGTGCTATGCTTCCCACTACATTGTTGTTTTTCAGATGTGCTTTGCTGATTCAGGGTCTCTTTCTTCTCCAAATAAACTTGACAATTTCCTTTTTGATCTCCTTGAAAAACAAACGAATTTGGTATCAGTATTGGAATTTCACTGAACATGTAGATTGGTTTTGGTAGGCTTGTCATTTTCACAATATTGAGTCTTCCTATCCATGAACAGGAAGCATTTTCCCATTTATTAAGGTCTTTAATTGTGTCTTGTAGAAATGTTCTGTAGTTTTCTTTGTACAGGTCTTTTGTGTCTTTATTTAGGTTCACTGACTTTCATATTCTTATTTCTCATTTGATTCCTTCCCCGTTCCCTCAGAGAACACGCTGTATAAAGACTTCTACTCAGCCTTAATTTTTTTACATTCTTCTTTCGGAGAGGCATTGTTTTAATGTGGAAGGTCATGAGCTTTGGAATTCTTTAGGCCAAAGTTCAAATCCCAGGTCTGCCTCTGTATGCACACGAGGTGGATGCAAGATGAATGCCGGTTCCCTCCCCACCTAGTCAATAGCTTCTGTGAATTAGTTTAAAGGGAATGAAAGTTCCCTCCAGCTGAAACTTAAATATGGATAAAATAGAATATTACCAGAAGGACAAGAAAGAATAAAGCGCCCGACAGTAATTTACAATCTGTGTAGGTTTCTGTTCTGAGTTTTAGAATTCTGAGTTGTCTGGGAGAGCTGGATAAGCTGTTTGCTCTTCCTAATTTGGTCAGATGCCATTGCAGCCTGCAGTCCACCACCAGCTGCTCAGGGCCCTTGATCATCTGTTAGAGCATTGGACTGCGTTTCCATGGAGACTTGGTTATATTTCTAACTACGGATGACCAGGGAAGGGGGAAAACCAGTAAATATGCAAACACATGCCTCCACTCAAAAGAAACTGGAGGAAATTGTTTGAACGTGATACAAAAAAATGCCAAGTTGCCGTGTGCATCCTTCTGTTGGTTTTAGATTCTGCAGCAACAATGAGACCATTTCCATGGATTCATTTTATTAATGACCATAAAAAGGTGTCCATCCCTCAGTTATTTCCAAAGGAGTTCTGATGATGCAGTAACTGAAAGGTCAATGGTTCCAACCCACCAGCAGGAGTAAGTTGAGGCAATCTTCACTGGTCAAGAGTTACTGCTGAAAACCCTACGGGACAGTTCTCCCCAGAATCTGCTCAGTGACAAATGGTTTGGGATTTGCTTCTTAGTTATTTTTAAGAGGCTGAAAATGGATTGCCTCTATTACATAGCTCTGAAGTTTGCTCCAAACAGTGAACAGTAGGTGGAGCACGAAGTCAAGGCTTTGCTGAGAGCTAATTTTATGGACAAATCATCCAAGATACCCTGACTAAATAAGGCTGCAGAAAGCACTCAACAGTGAAACAATTTTCCGGGGGAGCATCGGTGGCACAGTGGCTCAGTGCTTGGCTGCCAGCTGAAAGGTCAGTGGTTCAAACCCACCAGTCACTTAACAGGAGAAGAGACCTCAGCTCCTGTGTCTTATGCTGCGTTCTGTAGAGAAGCAACCCCAAGGAAAACTTGTAGAGAGATATTTCAAGGAAATAATGACTCACGTGCTTGTAAAGACAAGAGAGTTTCAGATTCATGGATCGAGAGAGAGGCATTTGGGGAGAGTTGAGTCCATCTCCTCAGCAGGCAGGCAGGTTCTCAGGCCGCTGGCTTTCGAGACCGCTGGCTTCAGGGGCTGATGAAGCCAAAAGTTGTAGGAGATCATGGTTGCAGATGGCTGGCTTTGAATATTGACAAGTTCAAAGTTAGTAAGTGTAGCAAGTCACTGGCTTGGTTCTGGAGGCCACTGGTTCAAGCCCGAGAAGACAATAGAGAGCTTAGACATATATTCCATGGAGGCCACTCTTCCCCCTAGCCCCATTATTATTGATTTTAATGAAAATTTACAGAGATTTTGGATTTCAATTCATTCATTGTTGCACTTTTTATACAATCCCTCCCCCCAGGTCCACTCCACTATGCAGCCTTTGTTCTGGACTCCTGTCATGACAATAATACCTAATCTTATGAGACTTTTCCTTAATGAGATAATGCTAATTATATCTTTATAGAACTTTCCCTAATCCTACCTCCTTAACCTCATAGAACTTAGATACAACACATAGGATAGTTACATCATGACCACATTGACAGACAATATTAACCATCACATCCTGTAAAACAGTCTTGAAAACCCTCTGAGAGCAATCATATTGGGCTGATATGAGTTGGAATAAACTTGAGAGCAACTATCAATAATAATAACAACCATTAATAATAATAATAATAATAATAATAATAATAATAATAAATAAAAATTATTGGTCAAGAGAATCCCAAACAGATCCAGAAGGAAGGTCTAATTCAGGGCTCAGTAATGTTTTCCTGTAATAAGCTCGAAAAGAAATATTTTGTAATTGCAAACCTATCTGTCTCTGTGGTAACAGCTGAATTTTGTGATTGGAGCATTAGAGTGGCCACTCTAAATACAAGGGTGTTATAATAAACTTATGGACATTAAAATTTAAATTTCAAGTAATTTTTGTATGTTATAAATTGTCTTCTTTTATTTGGTTTTCAAACCATTTCATTCTTTCCCAGCGTTAAGAGCTTGCTTTTCAATACTTTCTCCACCTTAAGTATTCCTACACAGTCCATCGCCCAGGTCAGTCCAACCCAAAGCCTGTCCTTCCTCTCTCACATTATGATACACAGAAGGCATAGATTGTTAGCTGTTGGTGTGTGTGTATCTCATCTCAAAACCCTTTGTCATGCATTCTGTGAGGGGGCTTGTAGACCTGCTTGGAGCCCCTCAGACCTGCTCATTGGGTAGTTGTGGGCGTGACTATAGAAATGAATAACCTAGAAAAAAAAAAGCTACCTATGCAAGAGGTTGTATTTAAAAAAAATGCCTCAGCTACATGATTTATTTTAGATTGGCCTAATTTCTGTGCTGATTTGCTCTGGGCCCTCTGGCTGTGTCTTTTCTTGCTTCAGTGTCGGTGGCACTGAGACGGTGGGGCTCTGAGCCCTGACTCAGCTGCTGGAGAATGGAGAAGGGCCTTGGGAGACCCTCACAGAGGGGCGTGTAAGGACCAGCAGAAGGTTCTCACTTCCCACTGAGTGGAATTCAAGTTCTAAAAAAAGTCTGTTTGGAAAGTGTCAACTTGGATATAAAATGCATGAGAATTCAAGCAGTAATGAGAAATGACGGTTTCTTGGATTTGAAATGAGAAAGGCAGAAATTTGATTTATTTTGCAATCTCCACTTGCGGTTTTACAGGATGATGTGTGCTTTGTCCAAGAAGCCTGATGGAAACAGTGAAAATTCAGGGCTCAGAATAACACAGAGTAGAAAGTTGTGGTCAGGAGTTTCCTCTGGAAAAAACAAGCATTCTGGGACCCAGATCTCTTGGCCAAAGAGTCTGGGTCTTATCTGACTATGGGTCAAATACGTTTCTACTCAGGGAAGTGGAGGGGGGAATGGGGGTGGTTGGAGAAGAAAAACAGTTTCTGAGCTTCTCTGCAAAGCCCATAAAGACCACTAGATAGCACTATTTCACAAAGAAAAGGAAACACTGTCCTTTGAGTGGCAAGGAATTGCACTGCCAACACAAAGGTAAGCAGTTCAAATCCACTAGCTGCTCTGAGGGAGACAGATTGGCAGTCTCCTCCCGCTGGAGGGGCCAGCTATGAGTTGACATTAAAATGCAACAATGAACTTCATCTAGATAATTCTTGACCAGAATGCAATTGAAATCTCCATCTTTTCCTTTACAATAATAAGTAAGAAAGTTCACTTTTGGGACCACAATTTGATCTGTTTTAAGAATGAGAGAAATTACGAAATTATGGGGTTCATGCTGCATAATCTGGGGTTTTGAGAATCCCTAGCCCTGTAAACCAGTAAACTGACCCATGCTGACCCCAAATGGGCCAGAGTCGGATTATATTACTAGTTTTCATTGGCTGATCCTCCCCCCCCCCTTTTAAGTAGTTGGTAAGATTTTCCCCCAGAATGTCACTAGATAGACTAGAACCTCTTCACCTTTTTAGTAGGTAAGTGGATTAACAGCACCATTAGGGATTGAGTCTCCGATCTTACAGTTTTGACTCAGAACTCATTCTCTCACTGAGTACATAGTGGATGCAAACCACCGGCCTTTGGGATGGCGGTACAACTCCTTACCGCTAAGCTACCGGAGACACAGTTTGTTGTTACCGTGAGGTGCCATCGAGCCAGCTAAGACTGACAGCAACCCTGCGAACAACAGACCTGAACCTTGTCCTGTCCTGTCCCCCTCAGCGTCTTGGATATGCTTGAGCTCGTCGATACAGTCGCTGTGTCATACAGAGTGTGGAAGGTCTTCCTCTTCTCTCGTCTTCCACCTTTCCCCACATGATGGCTTTTCCCAACACTGGCCCCTCTTGATAATATTCCCACGGTGTGCAAGACCAAGTGCCAGTATTCTTGCCTCTAAGGAGCTCTCTGGTTGTGCTTCCTTAGAGAGTTTATTCTTTGGAAGTCCATGAATATTCAGTACTTTCCCCCCAATATTGGAATTGAAAGGCATATTGTGAAATTTCAGATGATTCAGAAGCAATTGAAAAGAACATGTCTTGGATCAGGTTCATCTTAGGTTGGTTGTTTTTAAATTGGTATTTTTTTTTTGACCTTTAACTTTGTTTTTTAATTAAATAACATCTTTAAAAGCTGGCTTCTTTTTATAAATGTCTCAAGTTTTGTACAATAGTTCCGGTACTAATTACAACTGACCATTTACAATTGTACAGATTTCAACCAAGTTAAAGAGAAGTTTCACAGAGGCTTTGCTGTCCTTCCCCTCCTTACAGCCGTTCTTGATATTTCCTGGCTTTCTGCATCTTCTATTTTCCTTTAAAAATCCGGGAAGCTAAAGCCTTCTGACTTTGTTTCCTGGACATTGTAGGATCTTTGATCTCAAGTACTACTGAAGAAAAATATCTTTTTGTCTTGTCTAGATTGAATCAGTGACTTTAGGTATGGGAAACAGAAGTCTTTGGTTGGGAGTAAAAAAATACAAAATCCTAGGTGCTCAAAATTCCTCTCACTAGCTGTTATTTCTTTCTGTTACATCAACTTCTTGTCAGGAAATAATATGCTTCATTCATGTCTTTTCTTCCAGGAAGATTCGCTTGCTTCCTCGGCCTGGCGGCGGGCTGGGAATCGCAATCACGGCTGGGGGCCGGAGTGCCACCCGATCCACACCGACACTCACTGGGGCTCTAGCTGTCCGCCTAAATTGATATTTTAATGAAAGTTTGCAGGAAACTAGGATTTCCGCTCATTCATTGTTGCACATTTCCCTCCCTACCCCCAGTTCGCTTTTCTATTTAAAAAGTTTTCTTTCATTTTTTTGTTGCACAATTTCCTCCCTTCCTCTGCCTCCCCAGTCCACTTTGCTATGCACCTCTATTTCTTTAAGATAGTCCTTTTCCTCATCTATTTAAGTGCATTATTTATCCCCTTTTTTCTTAGTTTTCCCCCAACCCCCATGTCAGTCCTGTTCTATAACAATGGCATTATGTAGTATTTGTCCTTTTGTGACTGAGATATTTCATTCAGCATGATGTCCTCCAGGGTCACCCATTTTGTAGAATATTTTATGAGTTCCTTGTTTTACAGTGCACCATAGTTTTTCTTAGTGACTAAGGTGTGCCTGATCCAGGCCATGGTCTTCACAATTACTTGCTATGCATCAGAGAGTTAGAAGAAGAATCAAAGCCTTTGGAGTACTTAATATACCATGGACCACCAAGAGAACAAACAGATCAGTCTTAGAGAGAATGAAACCAAGCTTCTCCTTGGAGACAAGAATATTGAATCTTCATCTCTCATGCTTTGGACGTATGGCCAGGAAGGACCAGTCCCTGGAGATACTTGGAAGGGTGGAGGGACAGTGCAGGAAAGGAAGACCCCAGATGAGATGGTTTGACACAGTTACTGGGGTGATGGGAGTACATGTATCAGAGTTAGTGAGACAGGCTCAGGATAAGGCAGGATTCAGAGATACTGTAAGTATGGTAGCTATGAACTGTAGGGAAATAGTGCATAATGACAATAACAACCAGTTTTCTCTTGTTCAGTTTGGAGAAGCTTCTTGGTTTATATATATATATTGCATGAGCACAATGAAGTTTTCTAGAATTTTCATCATTTACACTATTAGCTATAATTTGTTGTGATTCACAGTCAAAACCCTTTGCATATTCAAGAAAACAAAAACATCTTAATGGCATTCTCTACTTTCAATCAATATCCATCAGCCATCAACTATGTTTCACAGCCTCCCCTGAATCCAACTTGAATATCTGGAAGTTCTTATTGATATATTATTCTAGCCATTTGGAAATAATATTCAGTATAATTTTACTTGCATATCATATGTTGTTGTTATATAACATAGAATCAGAACTAACACCTAGCTGGCCCTCCAGTGGATTTTCAGAGGTAGTAAATTGCACTGGAAGAGATTACCCATCTTTCTCCTTGGTGGATTTGAACAATGAACCTTGGGTTGGCAACTCCTTACCACTAAGCCACCAGATCTCCCTGCAAACATTAACAAGCATTGGCGACTGGAATGCAAAAGTTGGAAACAAAGAAGAATGGATAGCTGGAAAAATAAGCATTTGGTGAAATAAATGAGGCTGGAGACTGAATGACAGAATTTTGTATAATCAATGATATATTCATTGCAACTGTCTTTAAAAAGCTTCATAAAAGGTGATTTACACATGTGGGCCTCGCTTGATTGACTACACAGAAATCAGATAGACTGCCTCTGTGGAAAGAGTTGATGAAGAAGCTCAATATTAGCAATCAAAGCAAGGCCACCAGCTGGCTGACAAGTATTTAAGTGCAAGTTCAAATTGAAGGAAAACACGAAAATGAGAATAAGTCCATAAGAACCAAAATACGACCTAGAGTCTCTCGTACCTGAAAATAGAAACCATCTCAACAATGGATTCGATGCTTTGAACACTAATGGTGGAAGCTCAGATGAATTGTGAGATGAACTCAAGGACATCATCCACGAAGAGAGCAAAAGGTCATTATAAGAAAGGGGAAGAAATAAAGTCCAAAATGGATGTCCAACTATAAGTGCAGGAGAATGTAGACGCCAAAAGGGGAAGAAATGCTGAAGTAAATGAGAAGAACAGAAGGGGAAGGGAAAATATCACTGGGCAACTGAGATGGGGGTGTGTGTGTCAGGGGATGAAGTCATAGGACGGGTCCAAAGGGGACTTGAAAAGATGGGGTGATAATAAACATAGAGCAATGATAATGGATTATATAAAAGATACTGTATATGAATGTCTAAAACACAAAGCACATGTACAAAACACAGTGCATGTGAATGATTATATGTAAACCAATAAAAAAGTAATTTTAGAAAGGTCATTACAAGTATGGAGAAAAATAGAAAGACCAAAATGGATGTCGAAAGAGACTAAAATTTTAGTAGAATGTAGGGACTAAAACAAAGAGAAGAAAACTGAAGTAAAAGAGATAAACAGAAAATTTCAAAGGGCAGCTCAAGAAGAGACAGCAAAGTAGTGTAACAAAATATGCAAAGAGCTCGAGAAAGCTGAAAGAAGAAACTCTGAAATTCTCAAACTGAAATAACTGAAGAACAAATTCAAGCTCTGAGTTGCAATATTGAAGGAGTCTATGGGGGGATTCTTGAATGATGGAAGACACATCAAAATGTGATGGAAAGAATATGCAGTTACTGTCCCCTAAAGAGTTGGTTCACACTGAGCCATTTCAGGAAGACGCAACTGATCAAGAATCAGTGATGACGGAGGAAGAAGTTCAAGCTTCGTTCAAGGCATTGGCAAGGCCCCAGGAACTGAGGGAATAAAAATTGGCATGTTTCAACAAACAGATGCAGCCCTGGCTGTGCTTACTAGCTTATGCCAAGAAATTTGACAGACAGCGACCTGGTCAATTGGAAGATATCCATATTTGTTACCATTCCCAAGATAGGCGATCCAACAGAGTGAGAGTAGGCATATGCTATTATAAGCTAACCAGTTAAGATATTTGACAGAGCAAATTTTCCATGTCTAGGAAGTTCCTATCACAGGCAATGCTTAACCACACCACAGTCCCCTGGAGGTGGCTGATGGAGAGAAGAAAATCAAAGTGTCACCTTGAGTTAGTTTTTCTTCTGAAAATCTTGTGTCAATGTATTCTCCTGGATCTCAGACACAGGCATCGTCCAGGTGGAGCAGATGGGGTACATCTGGAAGGTAGAGATGTCAGGATTATCTGGAAGGGGCTTTACTTTGGGGCAAATTTGGGGCAGGCAGCTGGTAGCGCCCTGTTCCCCCTGTCCTCCACAGACCACTCATTATTAGGGAAACTTACCTCTCCACACCTAGTATGTTTTCCTTCTGTTCAGCAATTTTTCTGTCTGTCCCTTAGCTAATATTCAACGGTTCACACACACAGTTTCAAATAAGGTGGCTTTTAATAGATTGTCTGAAAGAATGTATCACAGTCAAAGTTGTTGTTAAGTACTGTCGAGTCGTAGATGACTCATAGTGACCCTATGAACGAAAGTCTTGAACACGAAAAACTTTCTAAATTCATAGCGTCTTCAGAGGCAAGCTATTTAGGAAGTGGATGCCACTCTTGCTTCCAAACCTGTTTTAATTTGGGAGCTCTACCAAACACACTGTCTACCATGGGCAACCCTCATCGCATATCACAATGTTTATACCTCATCAGTGTCACAATGTTTATACTCACAGCAACCACTAGTTACCTCTGTACAGCAAATTGACAGAGCAGTTGCTATACAACTTAGAAGGATGTTTGACTGAAAACAATTAACAGTGGGGGTCCAGGTTGTTGTTGTTATGTGTCATCAAGTCTCTTCGACTCATAACGACCCCTATGTACAACAGCCCTAAACTCTGCTCTATCCTGTGCCAATTGCACTGTCTCTGACACACCCATCCCAATTACCCCAATCACTGAATCAATCCACCTCATAGAGGGCCTTCCCCTCCTGTGCTGTCCCTCCACCCTCCCAAGCATGATGTCCCTCTCCAAGGACCGGTCCCTCCTTACAACACGTCCAAAGAATGTTAGACGGAGCCTCAGAATCCTTGCCTCCAAGGAGCCGCCAGGTTTGAAGGCATTATTTCCAGACAGGTTATCTAGTCCTTAAGGCTCAAATAATCACCTTTATTATTTTGAACTATTATTATAATTTTGAGTTCCTATTATTTTTATTGTAAAGGTTTACAAATCCAAGTAGTTTACAAATCCAAATTCCAGTCAAGAATTCATTTACAGATCGTTCTTGTAAAGCTCACATTGTTTACTAGCCGGAGATTATCATAATCTCCCCATTTCCTCCCTAGGATCCCTGTCTCCTCATCTGGTTTCCCTGTCATTCCCTGCCTTCTCAGCTGATATTTTGGATGAATATTAACTTCCTGGGCTTTTCTAGTTGACCGCTTTCAGCACCATATTTTGGAAAGTGCTTTTATTGATCTTATAGGCTGAGAGGTCAGCTTTGAGAGGTTCCTGGCGCTTTGATGGTGCGAGGAATTGTGCTCTAGCCACAAAGTGGTGCCTCTCTGCTCATGGTCCGAATCCGTCAGTGACTCCTCCTGTTTGATTTACAGCCTCAGAGAGCCCCAGGCAGGGTGGCTGTGAACTGGGCTGACTTGAAGGCAATTAGTTGCGTTTTTTGAGTTTGAGTTTCAAGTTAGAAAGCAGTGTAAGAGCAGTCATCTTAGGGATTTGTCCACTATCCCTCAGACTGTTGTTGTTGTTGCTGTTAAGTGCTGTAGTCTCATAGCAACCCTGTGAATGAAAGTCCTCAACACTTTTATGACTTTCATCCTTTCTCCAGGTTCATAGGGTTTCCGGAGGTAAGCTATTTACCCATGTGGATGCTATTCCTGCTTCCAAGCTTGTTTTAATTGGGGATCTCCACTAAACACTGTCCACTATGGGTAACCAGTATCGCATTTGACACATCAATGTCACAGTGTTCAGATTCACAGCAACCACACGTTACCTCTGTATGGCAATTTTCTTTCTTTTTTTAAATTAATTTTTTTACCACATCTTCACTTGTTTTAGGGGTGTGCTTCTGTTGTGGTCCAGGCCTGTGGGGGTGGTAATGCTATCAATCACTCTCTGATTCTTCTCATCTCAAGTTGGAAGATGCTGTATTTCAGGTGGGTTATTTATCCTTTGGACTAAGTACCGGCTGCTTGCTGCTGTTAAGTGCTGCACAGTCTACTACAATTTGCAGCAACCTGAGCATATGAACGCTGCCCTTTCTTCTACCATTCTCATGTTCTCCATCATACTCAAGCTCATTGTCATAGTCACTGTGTCAGTCTCTGTTATTGAAGGAGGTCCTCTCCTCTCCTCGCCTCTGCATTTCCCAGAATGATGTTCTTTTCTGAGGATTGATCCCACTCGACAGCATGTTGACAGTATGTAAGACAAAGTTTCACCATACTAACCTCTAAGAGCGCCCTGTTTACACTTCTTCCAAGACAGACATGTTTGTTCTTGTGCCAGTTTCTGCTATATTCAATATTCTTTGCCAATATCACAACTGAAAGGCATTGACTCTTCTGTCATCCTTATACATAATGCAAGCTTTGGTGTTTTCAATTGCTTCCTATGTATTGGGAAGTTGGATAATTGATAAGGATGACAGAAGAGTCAATGGAACGGAATGGACAGAAGGGTTATAGAACCCTGGTGATGGTTAGAAGCACAATTTAGAGAGACAGGCAGATTAGAATAGACTTAGTAGGAAGATGAATTTACAGTATTTATCTCTTATAAACATTTTTTTTGTCAATGAAATGGAAATAACATTCAGTTGTGGGATGATACAATAGATACCTCTGAAGAAAGCAAAAGGTGCTACAAAGACAGAAGAGGAAGAAAAGACCAAAATGGATGTCAGAAGAGATTCTGAAAAATGCACTAGGGCATTGAGAAACCAAACAAAGGAAAGAGATCAGAGAGTGAAAGAGATGAACAAATGATTGCAAAGGGCAGCTTGAAAAGCCAAAGTAACATAAAGGAATGCAAAACACTGGAGTTGAAGAATAAAAGGGAAGAAGTCACTCAGCATTTCTCAAGTTGAAAGAACTGAACAACAAAGCCAAACTTTGAGTTACAATACTGAGAAACACTATGTGAAAAATCTTAAATGCTAGGAAGCATTAAAAGAAGATGGCAGGTATACACAAAATTACTGCAACAAAAAGAATTAGTCAACAAGGAAATATTTTGAGAAGTAGCATATGATAAAGA
>NW_006399965.1:2709802-2735185 GCF_000299155.1 Elephantulus edwardii | reverse complement strand
AGAAGTTGCCGTACCACGGTCACTTTTGGTTGCTGTGAGGCTGAACACTGTGACACTGATGTGTCAAATGCATTAATGGCTGGTTACCCAATGCGGACAGAGAGTGGGGTGGAGCTCCCCGATTAAAACAAGCTTGGAAGGAGGAGTGGCAACCACTTCCATAATAGCTTGCCTCTGGAAACTCTATGAACCTGGAGAGAGGATGAAAGGCACCCAAGCGTCGAGGACTCTCCTTCATAGGGTAGCTATGAGTCACCTGCGACTCGACAGCACTTAACAACAACAACATTAATATCGCATGAAAGCAAAGTATTGCTGAAGATCATTCAAAAAATGGCTAGACAGAGAACTTCCAGTAGTTAAGATGTGTTTAGATGAGGCCCTGACACCAGGTTTATCATTGCTCATGTCAGATGAATTCTGGCTGAAAGCATAGAATATAAGAATGTCTATCTGTGTTTTATTGACCATGCAAAGTCAACAATTGTGTCTGAGTGGATCATAACAAATTATGGCTAATATTGGGGAGAGTGGTATTTCCAGAACACTTAATTATGCTTATACAAAATCTATACCTAGACAAAAAAGAAAAGCAAAAACAAAAACCCTGTTATATGAACAAAAGAGGGGAGCCCTGCATGGTTTAAAATCAAGACAAGTGTGCTTCAGGGCTGAATCCTTTCTCCATACATATTCAATCTGTACACTGAGCAAATTATTTGAGAAGCTGGACTTTTTAAAGAAGAAAGTGCATCAAGATGAGAGGAAGACTCAACAACCTGCGTTGTGCAGATGGCACAACCTTGCTTGTTGAAAGCTGAGAGGACTGTCTGCAGAAGACCGAATACTACAGTTTTCACTATGGATTACGTCTCTTCATCCATAAAACTAAATTCCTCACCAGTGCACCAATAGGCAACATCATAATAGTTGGAGAAAAGATTGAAATTGTCAATGATTTCTTAATCAACACCCTTGGATACTATAGTTAAGTGTTAGGAGATGGGTAGTATTGGGAAAATCTGTTGACAGGGATCTTGCCTGAAGGGTAATGATGCCACTGTGAAGACTAAGGTGTGCCTGATCCAAGCCATGGGTTTTACAATCACCTGGTATACATTCAACAGCTGGAAAATGAATAAGCATGCTTGTTGTTGTTGTTGTTATGTGCCATCGAGTCGTTTGTGACTCATAGCGACCCTATGTACAACAGCCCTAAACCCTGCTCTATCCTGTGCCAATCGCATTGCCTCTGACACATCCATCCCGATTATCCCAGTCACTGAATCAATCCACCTCATAAAAGAGGGTCTTCCCCTCCTGCGCTGTCCCTCTACTGTACCCAGCATGATGTCCCTCTCTAAAGACCTGTCTCTCCTTACAACATGTCCAAAGTATGTCAGACGAAGCCCCAGAATCCTTGCATCCAAGGAGTAGCCTGGTTTAACCCTCTCTAGGATGAATCTGTTTGTTTTCTTGGCAGTCCATGGTACATTTAATACTTTTCTCCAGCACCACAGCTCAAAGACATCAATTCTTCTATCCTCCCTAGTCATTGTCCAACTCTCTGATGCATAACAAGTGATTGAGAAGACCATGGCTTGTATCAGGCACACTTTATTCTCCAGAGAGACACCGTTGCTCTTGAGTACTTTAGAGAGGTCCCTAACAGCAGACTTTCCCATCGCAATACGTTTTTTTATTTCCTGGCTGCTGGTGCCAAGAGTGTTGACTGTGGAGCCAAGCAAACTGAAGCTGTGAACAATCTCAATCTCTTCGCCATCCATCCTGATGCTACCGATTGGTCCAGTGGTGAGAATCTTTGTCTTCTTGACATTGAGCCTCAGTCCATACTGAAAGCTACAGTCCTTGACCCTCTGCAGTAAGTGCATGAGGTCCTCCTCAGTTTCAGTGAGCAGGGTTGCGTCATCTGCATAATGCAGATTGTTGATAGATCGTCCACCAATCCTAACGCCACACTTCTCCTCATAGAGCCCAGCCTCTCGGATAATCTGCTCTGCATACAGGTTGAAAAGGTATGGAGATAGGACACATCCCTGGCGTACACCCTTCCCAATTTTGAACCAGGCAGTGTTGCCCTGCTCTGTTCTGACGATTGCCTCTTGGTCCAAGTATAGGTTTAGCATTACCACGATTAAATGTTCTGGGATTCCCATTCTTCTCAGAGTCAGCCACAGTTTGTTATGATCCACGCAGTCAAATTCCTTTGCATAATCAATGAAACACAGATAGACATTCCTCTGGTATTCTCTGCTTTCAGCTAAGATCCATCTAACATCAGCTACGATATCCCTAGTACCATGACCCCTTCTAAACCCAGCCGGGACTTCTGGCAGAATAAGGATGACAAAAAAAAAAAAAAAGAATCAATAACCTTTAGTTATGGTGTTGGAGAAGAGTACTGAGTATCTCATAGATAACCAAAAGATTAACAGGTGTGTCTTGGAGAAGGTGCATCCACAGTGCTCCTTGGAGTCAAGGATGGCAAAGTTTCATCTCACATGTTTTGACGTGTTGTTAGGGGAGACTATTACTTGGAAGGGACTTCATGCTTGTGGTGGTGGAGGATCAGCAAAGGAGAGGAAGACCCTCAGTGAGATAAATTGATACAGCGACTATGGCAGTAGGCTCAAGTGTGTTGGAAACGATAATGATGGTGCGAGATAGGATAAGGTGCAGCTCTGTTGTTCATAGGGTTGCTATGGTCAATGCACTCGATGGCACCTAACAACAACAACAGCAGCAGCTATAGGAAGACCCTCGATGAGATGGATTGGCGCAGCGGCTGTGACAAAGGGCATGAGCATGTCGGAGATTGTAAAAATGGCGCAGGACGCGGCCAGGTTCCACTGTGGTGTTTTCTGTGTAGTTACGAGCCATAGTCAACTCTGTGACGACAACATCAACATGCCATTGGCTTCTGCAAAGTTTAGTAATATGACAAATCACATGCATACAACATAGTAGGAACTTGGGCACAGATAGTGATTCCTCCTCATTATACTCTTCCTCGTTGCTCTACCCACTCTGTGGTTAAGACAGGAAAGGAATAAATGGTTAGAGATCCTGGGAATCGATCATAACGACTGTTGGATGACTCCTAGCTAAGAAGTGACTAGGTCAAATTTAGATCCAAAAAAGTGGGTTTTGTCTATACAAACTGAAAGAAAGCTCTAATAGTGATTAAAATCTTGAATACATGGATAAAGGTAGGAGTGGAAGAGAATTGATGAAGAAAACACTGACTGGGAGATATTGGGAGGCCGAATCAGCAGGACATTTTCTGGTGTTGAGTCCCAGGAAGCTGGCAGCGGCTTTGGCTTGGCTGCTAATCTGAAAATTAGTGACTCCAGTTCAGTCAAAGGTTTGTCAGAAGAAATGGCTGGCTGGCTCTTCTGAAAAACCAGCCTTTGAAAATTCTGTTGCTGTTGACCATGACTCACAGCGACCCTATGTACACCAGCTGTGAAGCCTGCCCTGGCCTGAGCCAGTCTCACTGACTCCAACACACCAAACTCCTTTACCTCAGTTACTGTATCAGTCCATCTCATCTGGCATCTTCCTCTCCTGTGCTGTCCCTCCCAAGCATGATGCCTCTTTCTTTTCTTTCTTTCTTTTTTTTTTTTATGATGCCTCTTTCTAAGGACAATTAGCCTGATTCTATTCTAACAGGCTTGGGTTTTGATGTAGAGAAACATTATGGAGTCTGCATAAAGAAAAGCAAATAAAGTTTATTGAGGGATAGAAATGATTCAGACCAGGGAAACATCCATTGTCACAGAATGAAAGTGGCCACTCAAAGCTGGACCCCAAAGAAGGAAGGATTCTTGTGTTAGATCAGGAGCTAAAGATTACAAGATTCATAACTGGCCAAAAGACCATCTGGGGAATTAAAGGTGGGCTATTTAGATGTGAGAATTTGGCAAAGATAGATGCACAGTACAGAAATGGATTAGCTGATTAGGCAAAAGTACTGCCATTCACTTTATTATGGAGGTGAATGATGGGGTGGGGAGGTCCAGGGCTGGTTTCAGGCGTATTTGTTTGGTAACCCATTAGTAAGATTATGCCTCTGTCACACCTATTTCTAGTGGTCCATTGCATGTATTTATCCAAAATCCTCAAGACCTCTCTAGCACAACTTATTATTGTATCTTGGCAATTATAACTTGTTTGATTATAATGAAAACAATTCTTTGGGATTCTCTTCACTTAGGAAGATCTAATGGCTTAGTGGTCAGGAGTTGTGCTGCCAGCCCATAGGCAGGTGGTTCAAATCCATCAACTGCTCCATGCAAGAAATGACGGGAAATCTCCCACGCAATTTACTGCCTCTGAAATCCTCCAGCAGGAGCAGCTATGAGTCGGTCTGACTTGATTGTGAACAACATCATCATCAACAACAACAACCTTTCAACTGACAGGCCTCAGAGAAAAGGAATGTCATCCCTGGGGTAAATGGCCAGGCCAGGCATCAAAGTCAAAGGACTGCCCTTTGGAAAGCCAGCTTTTAAAAACCCAAGCATGGCAAGACCTTGCAGAGGAGTTAAGGCTTTGCCTGTTTTACTCACAGATTAAGAACGAGCCCATGATTTCGGACTCTCGAGAACTCAGGTTGCCAAGAGGTGAGTTGGTGTTCACTTAATCTTGTAATTGATTTTGTTTTTTTTGTGTGGTATGAGATGCTGGTTTTCAGTTTTGCACGTGTTTTAAGAGGCTGCCTAGAAGTAGAAATGCTTGTGGCTCTAATTGGGCCCTGAGGGTGCCCCTGGGAGTCAGGAAGGCGGCCCAGGGCCAGGACCCAGCCGCAGGGCTCTGTGTCTCCAGAGCCCTTGCACAGACTATCTTCAATCATCCACACTCTCATTCACGTGAAAGAAATGAGCAAGTCTTACTCTCTCTCCTGACTTTAAAGCAGCTCCTTAAACGGCTACATTCCTGAGATAATTGCCTCCTCACTACAATTTATTAACTCAGCACAACCTCAGATGTATGCCTTTGAAGCAGCTTAAAACCTCCTTGGCTGATCTCTTCCGTATGCAGTGAGGTTCTGAGCCTGGCACTAACCCGCAGGACTCCCACAGTGGAATCCATTGTGTCACCACCTCAGCCACATCACCACTCACCTCTCCTCTCCCCTCAACCCCTGGAGCCTTTAAGACATGCTTGTGGGCCCGTTTCACTGGAGAATTAATGATCTTTTTTACTGAAGACCGAAGTTGAAGGATAGAATAACTAGTTCACACACCCCTCCCCAACCTAAGAGGACCGTGTCAAGACAAAGAATGCTCTCTGATTTCCAACCTCCTAACATGTTCCTAAGAAGGAATTGCTGTGCCAGCCCAAAGGCTCACAGTTCAAATCCGCCAGCTGCTTCATGGGAGAAAGATCTTATCGTTAACTCTCCAGTGAGATTTACTGCCTCTGACAACCTGACTGAGCTTCAGCTGTGAGGCAATTCTGACTCCATGGCATACAACAACCACCAACACGTCTACTGAGCTCATGTCCCACCTTCCTCATAATTTTTTTCCATTTCATAATGATCTTAGCCTAACTCCTGTTTCCCCTTTATATTTTCTTTTAAAATATAAGCTGTCATCTTCACATTCCGAGAGGTAGCTCAGGTGGCTTGTCTGTAGGGACAAGCTGACCTGCTGACTCTCTGTTGGGACAAGCTGACCTGCTGACCCGCAGGCCGAGATAATCTGGGAGAAAGATGAGCAATCTCCTCCGCCCCCCTCCCCCACTGTGTGATTTACAGCCTCAGAAACTCAGTGATGGGTCAGCTCTGAGTCAATGTCCACTTGAGTTCATTGAGCTTTTAGGTTTGACGTTTTCAAGACCCATTGGATGATGTAAATGGAAAATAAGCTCAGTTACTAACTAAAAGGTTGGTGATTTGAATCCACCTGGAAAGCTTTGATGACTACTTAAACAAAAAATCTGTCATTGAAAACCCTGCTGTTTTCTTATCTGACACAGATGGGGCCATCATGAGTGGGGACAAGTTAATGGCCACATCAAAAACTTTTCCCAAAACGGTGAAAAGAAAACCTACTGACTGGGAAAAAATATTTGGCAATAGCATTTCAGGCTTTCATATCAAAAGTTTACAGAATCTTACAGGGCCTCCAAAAAAAAAAAAAAAAGACTGATTATAAAATTACAAACTTGGGCAAAAGACATGGAGACTTTTCCCAGAGGAAGATACTCAGATGGCCGACAAACACATAAAGAAATGCTCAAAATCACTGGCAATAAGGGAGATGCAATTCAAAACCACAATGAGATACCATCTCAATCCTGTAGCAGTGGTAAAGTTTAATAGGACAGCAAGTCATAAATGTTGGAGAGGATGTGGTGAGATAGGAACTCTTATACCCTGTTGGTGGGATTGTAAAATGGTACAACCACTCTGGGAGGCAGTTTGGCCTTTACTCAAAATAGTTGAACACTGAAATTCCTTATGACCCAGCTATTCCATTGCTTAGAATATAACCTGAGAAAATGAGAACTGAGGCCCAAGTGGAGACTCTGTACATGAATGTTCATAGCAGTGTTATTCACCATTGCAAAGAACATGGATATAGATCAATTGTCTAACCAAACAAATGGATTGAGAAATTATGGTACATTCACATGATGGGATACTATGCAGCATGTAAGAGCAATTACTTAGAAAATTACTACCTAACTTGGGAGGGACTGGAGAGCACTATGCTAAGTAAGTGAACTAACTCTGTCCCATAAGGATAAATACTGTGTAAGACCATTATTGTAGAAATGGATAACTAGCATAATGTATATGAGATCTAAGGAGGGAAGGGTGGGAGCACAGGGGTGAGGATGAGTTGGGGCGTTGGTAATCATAGGGTCCTACAATTTGATGGGTGGGTTAAGGAAATGGGAAAGATGCAGTGTGGAAAAACAATGTATACAAACTTTTTAAGTACATCAACATAAACCAAAAATTTTATATAAAATAAATACATATTTTGGAAATGTTTTCCTTTTGTCCACATCCAAATTTCTGTCCAGTCATGCGAGGCATCCTGGCCTCACACCTTACAGTGATCAGTTGTTGAATGAATTGAGATTGTTCTGGTGGTGCAGTGATTAAGTGCTTGCCTGCTAATCAAAATGTCAGAGGTTTTCTCCAGGGGAGAAGGATGTGGAAGCCGATGGTTCACAGCCTGAGACTAATCATCGACAAAAGAGTTATGTGCTCCCAGATGAAAATGAGCCGAGCATTATTGACCAACTATTTCAGATTTCATCTGTTGAGGACGGCTGTGTGCGCTGACTTCCTACACTGAAGCAGGCAGTAACAGCAACCTCTCATGTGACAATCTCAGCTCTGACACGATTGTGAGGCTTTGGCCTAGATATTGAACACCTTCTAAGAATTCACAATCCCCAGGGCAAACCTTCAGAAGCCGGCTTGGAAGCCTCAGAAAGGAAGCCTTTGAACAGTTCACTTCTGAAGTGCTATTAAATCATGAAGACATGGCCTGCGGCCCCATTGAATGGATAAGGGTATTTAAGATATGTAGATTCTGGATGATTTTCTAGTAGGATAAGAAAGAGCTAAATGGTAGCAATAGCATTTTATCAGTTTATCTTTGTGCCTTATGAGAATTGCCTATATTTTTCAAGTTTAAGCCTCTCAATCATTCAAGTAATCAAATAATAATTTAGGTCACCTGCTACACATCAGTCTTTATATTGGACATTAAATAACTAGCTCTCAGCAAAAATCTTATCAATCAACTTCAGTTTTCTCCCTGTGACAGTCTTGACGGAACAGTGGCTTTAAAAAAAAGAAAATGTGTGTTCAACTGAGATATTGGTGCTTCAGAGTCGAGGTAGAAAGAATCGAGGCTTTTCTGAAAACATGGAGTATCTCTGTTGAAAGGGAGAGGGAGCAACAAACAGACACAGGAATCCTAACTCCCTCAGAAGCATGTGGAGGAAAGGCCTGGTGATCTGATTCTGAGAGGTCACAGTCTTGACAATTCCATAGAGTGAATTTCTGTTCTGTTCTGAGACACAGTGGATGCTTGAACTTGTGAGCTGAAGCTGTCTCATTGGTCTTCTTTGTTAGCTTGTTTTTAAACATCTCTCATAGACAAGTGCTTGGGAAATCTTAGATCATTCCTGTCAACGACTTGAATCAACACCACATCTTCAGCAACTCTTATCTTTGGCTTAGAAAACCCGCCACCAGGCTTGTCTTTGGAACACCCTGAGGGCCCCCCTATTCTGCTCACTCTGATTGGAAACAAAGAACTCTTCTCACCCTCATTTGTTTAGCTGCTTGAAGCTGAAACCAAAAAACTGAAAAGAATCCATTGCACTTTGCAGAAATAAGATCAGAAAAAGCATACTGACATTAATATGAAATTCAGGTAAAACATAAGTGGTCTAGAATTAGTAACTTATTATAGAAATGAGATGAGGTAATTCAGAGACTGTTTTAAAACCTGAGGTCTGACGTTACTGGCTGATATTGAATTGATACCAACATGTAGCGACCTTACACACACCAAAACAAAATAGACCCAATTCTGCTGTAAAGTTTCACTGGCTAATTTCCAGGAGTTTATTGCCAAGTCTTTCTTGTGAGTCTGCCAGTATGGAGGCTTTGCTGACACTTGTCCACCAGGAACAACGTTGCTGGTGTTTGAAATATTCCTGGTATAGATTCTAGCATCACAGCAACTCACACACCATCCTACACTATGGCAAAACAGGCAGATGTAGTGGAATACTTAGGTTTCCAGCACTTCATTTAATTACACTTGAAAGCAAGTCTCATTCTCTTTTATTCTGTATGGAAACTATTAGTCATATATTAATGTAAAACCAAAATTAATTAGCCAAATGACATTACAAGTTTAGTTCGGAAGGAACCCTGGTGGCGTAGTGGGTTATGTGTTGGGCTGTTAACTGGAAAATCAGATGTTCAAATGTACCCGTTATTCTGTGGGAGAAAGAGGAGAATTCTTCTGTGAAGATTTACAGCTGTCGAAGCCAATTCGCTGGACAGCCGTGGGTTTGAGTTTGGGGGTTTTACACAGCTTCAGGTGCATAGCAAGTGCTCACTAGTTTTATGAGACTAGAAGAGCCTGCCCCGGGCAGCACAGATGGAGACCATCTCCACTGTTCAACAGAACAACGCTGCACTACAAGATGTAACTCAAAGCAAGAATCTCAGGGACACATGTCCAGGAGGGACCAATCCTTGGAGAGGGACATCATGATTGGAAGAGTTAGAGGGACAGTGCAGGAGAGGAAGACACTGTAGGCGATGGATTGATTGACACAGTAACTATGGCACTGGGGTCAGGTTGTGTCAGAAAGAGTGAGGTTGGCTCAGGATAGGGCAGGCTTCAGAGCCATTGCTCATAGGGTCACCGTGAGTCATGGTTGATGCCGCAGCACACAACAACAGCATAGTTTTGTGGATTTTTTTTCCACTTAGTTTCCTTAATGAACTATGATTTCTTTTTCTTGGTTGTTGTTATGTGCCGTTGAGTCATTTGCGACTCATAGCAACCCTATGTACAACAGCCCTAACCCCTGCTCTATCCTGTGCCAATCGCACTGCCTCTGACACACCCATCCTGATTACCCCAGTCACTGAATCAATCCACCTCCTAGAGGGCCTTCCCCTCCTGCACTGTCTCTCCACCTTCCCAAGCATGATGTCCCTCTCCAAGGACCTGTCTCGCCTTAAAACATGTCCAAAGTTCTTGTGATTGATTTGATCTTTTTCTTTAGTTCTACGTAATTTATTTATAGGAGGATAGAAGAAGAATTGATGGCTTTGAGCTGTGGTGCTGGAGAAGAGTATTGAGGTTACCATGGACTGCTAGGAAAATAAACAGATTCATCCTGGAAAGGGTTAACCTGGTGGCTCCTTGGAGGCAAGGATTCTGAGGCTCCGTCTAACATACTTTGGACATGTTGCAAGGAGGGACAGGTCCTTGGAGAGGGACATCATGCTTGGGAGGGTGGAGGGACAGCTCAGGAGGGGAAGGCCCTCTATGAGGTGGATTGATTCAGTGACTGGGGTAATTGGGATGGGTGTATCTGAGACGGTGCAATTGGCACAGGACAGAGCAGAGTTTAGGGCTGTTGTACATAAGGTCGCTATGAGTCGCAAGCGACTCGACGGCACATAACAACAACAACAAGAATTCATTTATGTCAGACAAAATAGTGAAGATTCAAGTTGTCACCAAATGCCATTCTGATGGGAAAGATATAAGAGTTATGATTAATAAGCACCAAATTACTGTTTGGCAGTGAGTTTGATTTAGGACCTTGGAAACAGAACTCTCTATAACGAAGATGTCAGGATGTATATCACAACGATGCGTTTTTATTTATGCATCTTGCCAGCCAGGCTATTTTTTGAGAGTCAGTGAGAAGCATAACTCAGTTTTGATGATTAAGCTCCCCAAATGAACATATTTCTGGCATGAGCTGGGCCTGAGGATATTGAGGAGAGAATATGAAGTTGTTAATTTTTGTGTTGTTCAGTTTTAGCCATAAGGTTTGGTTCAGTGTAGACACTAAGAAGAAGAAACACTTTCACTTACCTTTCAACTTGTTCACTCATTGCCCTTTGCTGTGATGGAGAGTTTTGCACAGAATTCGAAATCAAGGCCAAACGTTGTGTCCATGCCCTGATACGACGGTTCGTGTAGTGTGCACGCAGCCTCCATGTTGCCAGTGTTTGGGGGTTTGGTCTTTCTTGTAGGTGTGCGCCCCCTGCCCTCATGGCAGTCACTGTGACCCTGTCATAGGCTTATGTGAATCTTTACAGGAGGAGACGTTCATCTTCGTCCCTAAAGTGCCTGGTGTATTTGAACCACTGACTGTGGTTGATAGTCTAACACTCTGCCACCAGGCTTCCTAAAAGTGTGACAAAAATCTTCTCTTTTGAAATGAATTTGTGATCCCTCCCTGCCCGCATACCCCCACATGTGTCCTGTTGGCTCTATTTCCACCCGTATGTCTCAGGTCTTGATAACTTGCGTGTCTGTTCACCTCCTCGCTAGCTTTGATGGTGCCTGGAGGCACCGGTGCAGTGTTTGTTAGCTGCAGTGGAGTCGGCTCTGTCTCAGGATGACCTCTGGGATGACCGAGTCAGGCAGTTCTGGACCCATACTGTCCGCAGTCTTCGTTTGTGACCAGTTAGCAATCTCTGCATCCATCCATCTCCTGGTCGGTTTTCTTCACTTCCCCTGACCCTTTGCTTTACCAAACCTGGTGTCCTTCCACGGCAAGCAAGACGGAGCCTCACCACCCTCTCCTCTCTCAGGATGTGCGCATGCTCCTGGCAGTTTATGGCATATTTAATATTTAATATTCTGGGGCTTCGCCTGACATACTTTGGACATGTTGTAAGGAGAGACAGGTCTTTGGAAAGGGACATCATGCTGGGAAGAGTGGAGGGACAGCGCAGGAGGGGAAGACCCTCTATGAGGTGGATTGATTCAGTGACTAGGGTAATCGGGATGGATGTGTCAGAGGCAGTGAGATTGGCACAGGATAGAGCAGGGTTTGGGGCTGTTGTACATAGGGTCGCTATGAGTCGCAAGTGACTCGACAGCACATAACAACAAAACAACAACAATATTCCTAGCAACATCACAGTTCAAATGTATCCATTTTCCTTTGGCATTTCCATTCCTGGGGGGAGGGCTTGTGTTCTTACTCATCTTGTATGCCTGACATTTAGCACAATTTTTGGAATATGACTTATTTATTTGCTCTGAGGAAGAAAGGTAAATGAATCACGAAAGGTTTGTAAAGGAGGTAACGATGCTTGTTCAAGAAAGAAAAACATGATATCGTATTTGCCTGGTTAGTGTGTTACCCTCACCAAATGGGGAAGCTGTATTTTAGCATGGTTTGAGTGATCATCTTAGACCCAGGACTCAGATCTTTCAGAATACATTTTTTGATAAGGCTTTCTATGATTTATATTGTATTATTATTGGTGGTGTTTGTTGTGTACCATCAGTCAAGTCAGAAACAGCCCATAGCTGGCCTTCCAGTTGGTTTTTAGAGGCACTTAATCGCTTGAGAGGAGATTGCCCATTTTTCTCCCCTGGAGCAGGTGGTGAATTTGCATGCCTTTAGGACTGCAACACAGCTTCTTACCTCTAGGCCACCAGAGCTCCCTTGTATTATTATTATTATTATTATTATTATTATGTTTACATCACTGAATATTTATCTTAAGACATCCCATCCCTCTGTAACCAGCCCAACAAAAGTGAAAAATATGTGTCACCTGCATTTGGCACCAGAAATGTTTTATAAATGCATCAGTAGGAAGAACAGAAAAGCTGCTCTGGTGTTCACACTTTTGCTCAGGGACAACGCTTGTGATGGAGTAAATTGTGTCTCCTGAGAAGTAATATTGCAGTCCTAACATTTGTATTTGTAACTAATGATGCTATTTAGAAACTGGGATTTCTGTTTGAGATGTTAATGAGGCCATTTCAGAATGATGGGGGTGTGGGGGTGTGCCCTCCACTTGGAACTGACTCTTGGTTGATCCTCCAGTGTATTTTCAGAGACTGTAAATTGCACAGGAGAGACTGCCTAACTTTCTCCCTATGAACAGGGGGTGGATTTGAACCACATGACTTTGTGTTGGAAGTATAACTCCTTACCACTAGGCCACCTGAGTTTTCTATACCAGAGTTGTTGTATACCACGGAGTAAGAGCTGACCTTCCGGTGGGTTTTCAGAGTCCAGTTCTTTTTTAATTGAAATTTTAATGAAAGTTTATAAAGAACTTGGATTTCCATTCACCCATTGTTGCACATTTTCCTCCCTGCCCACTCCCCCCTTCTTTGGAACAAAAAGTTCTTTCATTGTTATATCGCATGGGAGGAGATTGCCCATCCTTCTTCCGCAGAGCAGTTAGTGGCTCCGAACCACGTGCTTTGGGATTGCAGCACAGCTTCTTGCCACTAAGCCACCAGAGCTCCCTGATATTGCTGTTGTTAAGTGTTGTCAAGTCAACTATAACTCATACAGGCCCTGTGAACAAAGTCCTGTTCCGTCCTGAGAGCCTCTGACATAGATGAGCCTAACAGTCATCACTGGATCAATCCATCTCGTTGAGGGTCTTCTCTTTCACCGGCCCTCCACCTTTCTAAGGATGTTGTTTAAAGTACGTCAGATGGTGTTCATTATTCTTGCCTCCAAGGTTCACACTGGCCACACCTTTCCCAAGACATGCTTGTTTATTCTTTTAGCAATCCATTCAGTACTCTTCTCCAACACCACAACTCAGAGGCATCAATTTTTGTTCTGCCATCCTTATTCATTGTTGAAAGTTCAGCAGCCTACCAAGTAATTGGAAAGATTATGATTTGAATTCTAAGCCTTCAAGCTGACATTGCTTTTCAGCTCTTTGGAGAGATCCTTATCAGCAGACTTTCCTCACGCAATGTCTCTTTTTATTTCTGGGCTGCTGTGCAAAGGGAGTGATCTAAAAAAGATGAAATCATTGACAATTTCCATCTCTTCTCCATTTGTCATGATGTTGCCTATAGGCCTAGTGGTGAGGACTTTTGTTTCCTTGCTGTTGAAATGTAACACATATTGAAGGCGGTAGTCTTTGATCTTCTGCAGCAAGTAAGGTTGTGTCAACTGTGGGTGATGAATCTTCCTTCTATTCAGATGCCACACTCTTCTTCCTACAGTCCAGTTTCTTGAATGATTTGCTCTGCAAACAGACTAAATAGATATGGAGACAGGATACAGCCCTGATACACAGATTTCCTGATTTTAAACCTTGTAGTGTTCTCTTGCTTTTTTGTACAACAGATTCTTGGTCTAGGTACAGGTTTTGCTTGAACAGGATTAATCATTCACTTCTGAAACAACAGACTTTAGAAAACCCTGTGACTAGTAGAGGGAAACTGTTGGGTATAGTACTAAAGATAGTGCCATGAGATTGGAAAAGTCATAATGAGAAAAAAGAGCTACAAACATCTATTAACAATTGGAACGTGGATATATGAAGAGTAGGGAGCTCTGGTGGTCTAGTGGTAAGAAGCTGTGCTGCAATCCCAAAGGCACACGGTTCTAATCTATCAGCTGCTCTGTAGGAGAAGGATGGCTGATCTCCTCCCATGTCATTAATTGCCCCTGAAAACCTGCTGGATGGTCAGCTAGGGGTCAGTTTTGACTCTATGGCACACAACAACAACAAAGGGTGAGAGAGTCCTAACTTAATCACTTCTGAGTTGTGTCTTATAAAAAGAACAGACACAGACACAGACACAGACACTGACACAGACACAGGAAGGAGACAGATGCCATGGAAGGACTGTCCATAAACAAAGGAATGCCAAAGGTTGCTAGCCAGCCCAGAAGCTAGAAGAGAGGTCCACAGAAGGGGTCCCTACAGCTAAGACTCTGATTTGGGCTTTTAAAGTCTCCCATACTTGTGACGCAATGCACTTCTACTCTTTAAAATCATCCACTTGTGATATTTTTTTATAGTAACTTTTGTTAATTAAGACAATGTTAAAAACCATCTCCACTGAAAGGAGGTCTTAATGAGAACAAATAAGTGGCACAGCATTAAGTGGTAAGCTGGATGATACACAAAGACAGGAGTGGACAGTGGACTGTCACTGATGGACAGTGGATTGAGGCACTCTGTGGTCAGTGACACTGTAATATATAAGAATTGCTCTAGTCTTAGCTTGGGAGTCTAAGAGAAGGGAGAGACAGAGTTGAGCTGAAAACAACAGCGAAAATAAAGGGCAAAGAAGGGGCCAGTCCCCACAACCAGCAGCCTTCTGTTCACAGACTGTTAACACACTAACCCGCAAACTCTAGCATAATGCTTGGTTTCCAGTTTGTGGTGAACACAGAACATAGTCTTGTCCAACTCAACAGTGTCTATAGGTACATAAATGGATTACATTCTTTATAACGTGTGACTCCTAGAACAATTTTTGTCTTCATTATTCTATCACCATTACTATAGATTTAGTGCCCTTTGTCCAGCCTTTGTCATTGGTAGGTGCTGTTGTGTTGACTACGATTCATAATGACCCTATGAACAACAGATCTGAACCTCGACCTATCCCAGGCCATCTTCACAGTCTCCGCCAGACTCCAGCTTGCTGTGCAGACCCCTCAGTCTACCTCGTTAAAGGGTCTTCCTCACTGTCTCTGAACTTTTACCTTTTCCATCATGACTTACTTTTCCAAGGACTTGTTGCTCTGGGTAAGATGCCCAAAGTATGTAATATAGAGTTTCACCATCTTTTTTTCTTTGGATTTCTCTGTATGGACGTCCTTTAAGACAGTTTGCTGTTGGTTTTTTGTTTGTTTGTTTGTTTGTTTCTATCTTTTGGTCATCCTTGGTATAGTCAATACTTTTTACCAACCCCACAGTTCAGAAGCATAATTTCCCTTCCCCCCCCCTTCATATTCACTTCCAGCTTTCAGATGCATACATAGCAATGCAAGCAGCATGGCCTACATGAGGTGCACCTTAGACTTTACACTGACATTCTTGCTCGTTAGGACTTTGGAAAGGTCCTTGAAAGCAGATTTTCCCAATGAAACATTGATTTTTCAATGTTCTTTTGACTTTTCGGCTGATCCTTCCATAAATGATTATTGTTGTGTACCATTGTGTCAGAGCCCACCCTCAGTTAACCTTCCATGTGGATACAAACAAATAAAACCTTTGACTGTCTCAATCTTTTCTCCATCTATCACAATGTTACCTGTTGGCCTAGTGGTAAGGATTTTTGTTTTCTTAGTATTGAGATGTAACCCCTATTGAAGGAGTGTTTGATCTTCTGTAGTAAGTGCTTTAATAAGGTGTTTTTTTTAATATTTATGTATTTATTTATTTATTTAATGTGTGTACCGTCAAATCGGATCTGACTGGTACAGGAGGCAATTGTTCCTCCTTTTCAGCAGAGCATCTGGTGGATTTGAACTGCGCACCTCTGGGATTGCAGTGCAGCTTCCTGCCACCAGGCCACCAGAGCTCGCCTTCAATAAGATTTTGTCATCCGTATAATGCAGGTTGTTTGAAGAGTCTTTCTCCTGATGCTACATTCTTCTTTACATAGTCAACCTCTAGTTATCACTAATGATCTTTAATTTATCTATATTTCAATATTTCATATAGATAGAGTAATACAATATTTGTTCTTTTGTGACTATTTCACTCAGCCTCTGAAAATCTGCTGGAAGGTCAGCTATGAGTCAATTCCAACTTTCTGGTACATAGACCATAATATACCACATCCACGATGAATGGAGAAAAGATGGAAACCATCAACAACTTCATCTTTATTGGATCCACAATCAACACTCTTGCTGAGTCAGGAAATCAGGAGATGTATTTCACTGGAAAAGTCTGCAATTAGGGACCTCTCCAAGTTATTGAGGAATAATTATGTCAATTTGAGGAGTAAGATGCATCTGAGTTAGACATGGTCTTTCCAATCACTTGCTATGCATCTGAGAGCTGGACAATGAATAAGGATGACAGAAGAAGAATTGCTGCCTTTGAACTGTAGTGTTGGAGAAGAGAACGGAACATCCCATGGATGGCCCCAAGAACAAGTAAATATGTCTCTTGAAAAGGGTGCAGCTGGAGTGCCCTTTGGATGCAAGGATGATGAGGCTTTGCCTCACATACTTCAGGCATGTTGCTAGGAGGGGGTGTCCTTTGGAGAGGGACATGATATTCAGAAAGATAGATGGTTGGCAAAGGAGAGGAAGACTCTCAGCCAGGTGGATTGACACAGGGATTGCTGCTACAGGCTTTAATGTATCAGGAAGTGTGAGAAAGGCACAGGATAGGACAGGGTTCAGATTTGTTGTTCATAGGGTTGCTATGGGTTGTACTTGACTCTGCAGAACCTAACAATGACAACCACTATAATAAATAGTGTTTTCAAGGTTTACCATGTTGTCATATGCATCAAGATTGTGGAGTTCATCTTTCAATTACGGCTTTACTAGCTATTTGACTCTAACCTAACCACATGGATGGGTGAGACTATGTGCATGAGTCATGTTGGCCTATCCACAGGAGGATTGGCTGTCTCACTGTTCTACAAAGGAAGAACTCTGCATTTCTCAGGCTGAAAGATTGGAAAAACAAATTTAAGCCTCATGTCGCAAGATTGAAAGATGCTGTGGGCAATATATTGAATGACTCAGAAAGCGTCAAAAGAAGATGGAGGGAGTACACAGAGTCACTGTACCAGAAAGAACTGACACTGAAAAATTTCAGGAAGTACCGTATAAACAGGAGCCAATGGAAATGGAGGAAGCGGAAGCTGCATTGAAGGCATTGACAAAGATAAGGCCTCAGAAATCAAGAAGATACCAGTAGACTTGTTTCAAATAACAGATACAGCCCTGGATGAGTTAACTAGTCTATGCCAGGAAATTTGGAGGACAGCTGTCTGATCAATGGATTGGAAGAAGTCCATATTTGTTCCCATTCCCAAAATAGATAATGCAATGGAGTGTGGAAACTATGGAACAATATCATTACTATCACACACAAGCAAAATACTGCTGAAGTACACAGATAGGGAACAGCCAGAAGTTCAAGCAGGATTTAGAAGAGGCCATAGCACCAGGGATATCATTGCTGATGTCAGATGGTTCCTGGCTGAAAGTAAGGAATACCAAAAGAATGTCTGATTATGTTTTATTGACTATGGAAAGACATTTGACTATGTGGATCACAAGTTAGAAGCCACTCAGTAGTATCAAAGTAAAAAGGCCTGAAAATCACTTCCATAAAGATACAGTCAAGAAAATTTCGGTTCTGTTACAGATGGAGTCCCTATGAGCCAGAATCTGTAAGACTACACTGGGTTATTATTACACTACACAGTTAAATTAATTTATACACATTGAAAGATACTCTGTGCTATGATTTGTTTCAAATAATACATAAACTACTGAAGTTGTATTAGGACCCCTGGCTGCACAGTGGTTAAAGCACTCCCCTGCTCTTCATTGGTTCTAACTGACCAGCTGCTTTGTGGGAGAATAATGTGGACACTTTATCGGACAGGTTGACTCTGTCCTATAGGGTCACTATGAGTTAGAATCATCTCAGTAACAGTGGATTGCTTCTTTTGTTCTGTTTGAAAACTATATTTTCCCTCCTGTGAACACCCTGAATCAGGATGTTGAATGCAATGGGAACGTGACAAGTCAGCCTCAGTTAAGCCCAGTGTCTTCTACAGGATTTCTTATCCTGAGCACCTTCTGAAGAGGCAAAAGGATTTGCCAAAAATGCAGAACTCATTCTGTACAATGAAAACTGTATGCAGCATCACGTAAAAAAATTAAGCCCAATTATGAATAGTAAACAATGATGTGCTTCTCCAAGAAGGAACTGGTGGAACTCCTTTGTCGGCATGACTAAGAGAGCAGTTTCTGTTCTTGTTTTGTTTGCATTTCACGTCTTGAGTAGTGCCTGTTACGTGAGATACTTGGGTGTTTCTAATGGGCCTTTCTTTCAGTCTCTATTCAGGATTTGTCTCAAGTATGAGTTCTAATCAATTCTATTTCCAAAGAGGTCCTTATTCCCTGTTGCTTAAGGCTGCTCAGACAGAAAGGAGGCTCTTTGGGTTCTCAAGGCCCCCGGCTTCCTGTTTTTCTTAGACCCCAACACATTGTGTTTTTGTTCAGTTGAGTATCTTTTGCAAATTAGGGAGAAGAAAGGAATTATAGATGATGGTTCATGAGGTGAACTGTGCTCAAATATGGCTTATGGGACATTGTCAGAATCAGATCAAAGCTCATTTTGGAATAGAAAATCAACAAGTTGCCTTTGAGTTTCTTCTAAGTCTTGATGACTCTTTATGTTCCGGAACAACCTATATTCGGTAGTTTTCAGGGTTATGAACTTTCAGAAGTTGATTGTCAGGGCCTTTTTCCCGAGTCTTCTCTGAATGAGGTGGAACACTGACCTTTTTGATAATAACCATTATGACTTCTCTGATCCCCCGTTCAAAGGTTTGTGCTTAATCCATTGTGTTGCATCTCTTTGTGTGAGCTACTCAAAGATACACATTTATTTTGATTAAATATTGATTAAGACCATTTCTGTATAATCTGTATAATCAGATCATAGCCAGAAACTACACACACACACACACACACACACACACACAGAGTGATAGAGAGAGAGGGAGGATGAGGGACAGAGAACAGGGGAGGGAGGGAGGGAGAGAGGGAGGGAGGCGGAGGCGGAGAGGGAGAGAGAAGGAGAGAGAGAGAGAAAACAGTTACACAATTTTGATCTACAGTGTTCTTTCCATTAGCACCATTGTAAGTGCAAGGATAGTCTCCATGGAGTTCTTGTCCCCCATAAATAGTATTGAGTAGTAATTTTCCTAAAGAATCCTAAGCCATATGACTACATTGTAAATACAAATTTTCCCTCAGTGGTCCTTGGCCATAAGAAATTAGTACTGACTATAAAATATAGAGCTTGAAACATCACCTCAAGGGGAAAATGGAACAGCAAGAAGGAAAGAAATGTATGTTTTTTCATTTAGAGGGAATACTTAGTTTACACCATTAGGACCATCAAAGGGGGAAATGTGAAGTATGTCCTCCCTGAAGACAGTTCTTCGCCTTTGCTTAAACCAGTCATGAGCCACGGCCGGGGTTACTGGGTATAATCCTGGGGTCCTAGAGGCCATTTCAAGGCTCTTCATCTTTCCTTCTCCAGAACTGAGGTATGTAATACCTCAATGAAATGTTTTGGGGTTGTTTGATTTTTAAGAGAAACCTTCTTCTTGTTCTTGGGGTGAAAGTTTACATTGCAAGTTTGTTTTCCTGTCAACAGCTCATACCAATATTGTTTCATTGTCTGGATTCCATTCCTCAACTGTAACCTCACTCATTCTAACTCCTCCTCATTCCCCTGCCCAGTCATTTCCTTGTGTGATCCCTTCCTCCCTGGTACTCATAACTTTTCAAGATGCATCTAGAAATGACTTTTTTTTTTTTAAGTATGAAAGCAACCCCATTTTTCCTCACCTTTTTATCTCTGGCATAGTAGATCATATGATCATCTGACTCAAAATGCCCCATGCCTGTGCATCTCATCTCGCCAATACCTAGTCTGTCAATGTGTTTGCATTCCATTTCTTTCTTAACAACGTCCAGTGTTCCTACATTCATGCTTCTCACATTCCATGTTCCAATCACTAGTGTCTGCTTCCAACTCTTCCTCCTCCTTTGTGTTTACATACTTGAGAGCTCCACCTCAGTTACCCTGTCTGCTAATCTAAGTGTGTTTTATCGTATAGGGTGTTTGATGGTCTGCTATTTAGGAAATAAATTGTCAATCCTTCTTCCAAGTCTGTCTTAATTTGAATGCCCAGATTTAGAGCAGTATCTGACAGACAAGCATTTAATAAAAAGGAGGAGATGGAAGATATTTCCCCAATTATAGAAACAACCAATAGATTCAGTGTTGTCCCCGCCCTTGACGTGTGTATCTTGACTCACCCCTTTCCCTGCTCTACCAGCATTCCTTCCTACCCCCACCTATGTCATTCAACACCTATATCCCTCAATCCAGTCTTCGATGGCTTTTATCTCAAACCTTCTGGGCTTCTGTGATTCCGAACACTTTATGCTGCTGCCAGTTTCTTATGCTGAGGTCATTCCTGCCTTCTGAACTTAATTTCTTGTCAAATACTACCGTTTTACTATATGATTGATTGCTCTAAGAGGTATGTCTCAAGATAGTGTTACTGTTCATTGTGAGGTGATTATCTTATTCAAATGACCAGGGTTTTATCACAAATAAATACATTTTGGTTCAGCTTCTAGTCAGAGGAATTCATCAGGCTCTGTCAGACTACAGAGCCAGGTCTTTTTTATGATTTTGGGTTTGTTCCACATCCTCTCCAGGCCCTGTGGCCATGATATCTTACAGTGGTCAGTGGTGGTAGGTGAGCACCTGTCTAGTTCTTCTAGTCTTGGTGTCAGAAGGCCAAGGTTCACCTGGTCCAGTAGTCCTTTGGACAATTTCCGTGCGTTATTGATTTCTTCACTTTTCTTTGCTCTGTACAGGAGGAACCAACAGGTTGTGTCTAAAATGGCTAATCACAAGTTCAAGACCCTACTTACTGTTCACCGGAATAGGATGCAGAATATGTCTTTGCAGACAATGTTATGCCAATTGACCTTGATGACCATGAGGTCTATCCCATAACTTTAAGGACAAGTGTCCCCTTTCTGACAGTTTCTGACAAAAAGTACTGAACCTATCGGTGTATTTCAAGGCTTCCTCACGAAGGTGCTCTGTGGGCAGTAGTCTGTAGTATACTGTTCTGCTAATTCTTGCAGTTGGAACCTACCAGTGGTCTGACAGGAAGTTTCCTCTTGTTGCAATTTACAATCTTAAAACATGGTGAGGCGTTGCTATGGGACGGAACCAGCTTGACAACCAATGGCAGTCAGACCTTCCTTCAGCTGTGGTTAGTGATGCATTGATCATAGTGACCCGTGGGTGTCTGAGGAGAATTGTAGATTTATGTTGCAGGAGTTTTCAAAAACTCATCTTTTGTGAATTTCCTCTGCAGACTTTCCCCTGAGTGGGTGCAAACCATCACGCTTTCTTTAGCAGCTGGGTGTACTGACCATTTGCAGCACCCAATATTGCTCTGAAACTTTGCATTTTTTTTATTCTGGCCAAGTCCCGGGAGACTTCCAGGAGCAGAATATATTTGAGGAGCAGAGCTGTTGGTGTGTACCACGCAAAGAGGTTCTTTAATAAAAAATGTCATCACAAACCCTTTTCAAATGCATTTTGGTTCAACCGAGACACAGTACACTGAGTTTTGTATTTCTTGGCAACATGCCCAGTACATATAAATTTAAAAAATATACAGGATTCAAAAAAGTGTTAAGAAAAAAAATCCTTGAACAAGAGACAAGATGAGCATTGGAAGCCCAGTGGATTTACACATAAACCTGGACATTTTCTTGCTATCAGTATTCATCAGAAGAGGTTATCTAAGCAGATACAATAAGCAAATACACTCCAATTCCCTTCGCAGAGCAGAAATGTCTGGTGGGAGGACAGGAGTGTTTTGTAACAAAATTTTTACATTTTTTCTTGTTGCATCATTCAACTGGAATTATTCAAAGAGAATTGAAAGGTGGTGACACAGCTGACCACTTATACCTAGGTCAGTGCCAAATGGTCACCATGGAGAATTAGGGTTTTTTCAGGGAAGGCGAAACATTCGTAGTGAAGCCACAGAAGAGGCTAAGGTTAAGCGAGATGAGTCTGGAGCCTGAGGACTGAGGTCAAGGCTGGCTGATCTGCAGGCAGATGCTGGGAACAGTTAGTGTGGACACAGCCTCTGAGACTGAGCCTGCCCAGAGAGCTCTTTCTGCTAGAGTGGTTCCCCACTCTCTCCTCAGCTCCACACCACCTCATCGGCACCTCTGGAAGGAAAATAAATCCTTGGTGTGTTTAGACACTGGATGTGAGTAATTCCTTTACTGGTAGCACTAAACATTTTGCAGCTGTTGTTAGATGCTGTGGAGGTGGCTCTTGTAGGGACTCTCCATTAAGCAGAAGAAAGGCCTGATAGGTATTTTCTAGCAAAATTGCCTTCTTTGCAGGGAAGGAACAGCCTGGGGAACATCTGTCAGTGCCTCCACTCACTGCTGTCATGTTTTAGAGGATCCCCGCCACACAGTCTGTAGAAATCAATAGATGTGGCCTCAGTGCTTTCTTACCGCACTTCCACCGTGTCTTCCGAAGCACCTTCCTCACTGTGCTGTCAGGGGAAAGAGCTCTTCTCACGACCTGGCCGGTTTCTCCATCTTAAAAAGAGAGCACGGACTCAGTTCTCATCAACATGAGCATACTAGGCAACAGAAAGGGTACAAAGTGGAGATTTGGGAGCAAATATTTGCTTAAATCTAGCCTTTTGGTTTCATTTCCCTGGGCGTAGTCTCACTGAACATAACAATAAACACTTGGCATTTGCCTTTCTGCTCCGTCAAGCTATGAGGCTGATGGGGAGCTGCACGTGGAGCTTAGCAGAAGCTGCGTTCTGCAGCCCGTTGCTTCGGGAGAATTCAGCAGGAGGAGCTCTTTAGCTGTGCCACCAGCCCTCGGAGGGGTACTCGTTAGCAGGATCACTGATACTCAACAAAAGTGAATGCTCTCAGCAAAGAATGACCAGCTATTCACAAAGCAAGGAGCAGGCCTTTCTATACAGTCTGAGGGGTGTAGCACCCAGAATAACAAGATGAAATCAGAAAACATCTGCATGCTAGACCCTTCCTCACAGGATGTAAACGGTCCCTCTGTCAGAGGTGGGCAGGGTCCGGAAGTGTTTGGAAGAGCTGATGTTTGGTGGACACGGTTGTTTTTTCTGGCCTTCAGGGTATCTCTGCAGTGCAGGGAGGATGGAGGGCATGGAGTGTAGGGTGTAGATGTCCTTGTGTGCTGGAAGAGGGAGGAAGTTCATGACTGGGACTCCCGGTCAGGAAGCATCTGTCAGTGTGTTCTTTCTAGAAAGAGGGCCAAATTCTAGTTCACTTTGCCAGATGCTAGTTCACCAAAGCTGCCTCAGATTTGTGAGTGGAATCTTTCATGTCAACATTGTGCTTCTCTGTTGCATGATTTATTTACTGGCTTAGAAGGGTCTCAATCACAGGGCATCTCTGAGGCGCCTGGGCTGCTGCAGTAGAGTTGGATTTATAGACTTCAGGGCTATTATAAAGTAAAAATGGCTGGGTTTTCTTAAAACATTTTAATTTCGTTATTATTATTTTTGTGTGTGTGTACCCTCAAATCAGATCTGACTGGTATATGAGGAGACTGTCCCTCCTTCTTCAGCAGAGCGTCTGGTGATATGAACAGCGCACCTCTGAGATTGCAGTGCAGCTTCTTGCCACTAGGTCACCAGAGCTTGCCAAAAAAATGGCTGTTTTGAGTTTATGAGACACATCTGCTTTCTGTTTTCATGGTCCTTTCTCTGTGGTGGAATGCATCTAAGGTTAACACACTTCTTTGCTGAGACAAGGTTAGAAGTTTGAGTCCACCCAGGGGGGTTTTGGAGGAAAGGCCTGGCAATCTACGTTCTAATCAGTCACTGACACCGCTATGAATCTGTTTCGCTCCGGCACATGTGAGGTCGCCATGAGTTGAAATTCCCTCGGTGGTAACTGATGGTGCTCTGTGGAGTCCTTCCTATTCCTCAACGACTGAGATGCCCTCTCTCAGCTCCTCCACAATAACTTCATGTATTTATGTCTGATAATGACGTATGCTGTTTCTCCACAGACACCTGTTTCTAAATCAGGGTAAAATTCATCCATAGGAATAAGACAACTCCACATTTAAACTTCATGGGGAAAAAACAATCCAGAAGCTGATTGGAGCATTCTTACAGAGTGTAGCTGATACCTCAGCCCCAAGTTATGCAGGGAACCGACTCCCAATCAGACTGGGATCTGTCATACTGCATTATCCCCAGGTATTTCTTATATTTATTTTATGAATAAAATCCAAGTTTGAATTTATACTTCTTAAATTTGTGAGAGCGATTAATCCTTTTGAGATTCTGTCAGAAAGCATGGCTCTCCTTCCTAGTTATGTGTATGTGCGCACGTTTCCAAATGTTTCCTGTGACTTTAGAAGGGACCATCCAAATTCCATCTTGAGATTTAAGGATTTGAGATAACTTAGTATTTGAAGTTGGGATTTTTGATTTGTGGTTACACTGGGGTCTTAGGCAAGTTCCTCACTTTCTTGTGGACACAATTCCTCAGCTGCAGAAAGGAAAACAAACAGAATAAAACCCCCCAATTCTAAATTTATTTGTAAAGTTAAGATCATACTAAGAGAAAGTGACAGATATAAAATTAAAACCCAGGACCCTTGACTATAAATCTCGAGTTGTTGGTGTTGTTTGTTTTCTTTTTTAAATAATTTCCTGAGTTCCACACAGACTACCTTAAATGTTGTTGTTGTTGTTGTTATGTGCCTTCGAGTCACTTGCGACTCCTAGTGACTCGATGTACAGGAGTCCTGAACGCTATTCTATCCTGTGCCAATCTCACTGTCTCCAACACACTCATTCCCACAGCTCCAGTCACAGAATCCATCCATCTCACCGAGGTTCTTCCTCTCCTGCACTGTCCCTCCACTCTGCCAAACATGATGTCCCTCTCCAAGGACCAGTCCCTCCTTGCAACATGCCCAAAGCATGTCAGATGAAGCTTCAGAATCCTTGACTCCAAGGAGCATTCTGGCTTCACCTTCTC
>NW_006399965.1:2691702-2708411 GCF_000299155.1 Elephantulus edwardii | reverse complement strand
AATAAATATGGATCTCTTACAGTCAGCTGGCTAGGTAGATGTCCTACCTTTCTTGGTGCAACTTGGTGAGCATGTCCAGGGCATCAGTTGTTTGTTGAAATATGTCAATTTGTATCCCATAAATTCCTGGAACCCTTATTCCTGGAACCTTCCAACTCCTTCAGAGCAGCTTGAACTTTTTCCTTCATCCCCATAGGCTCTTGATCATATATTGTTTCATGAAATTCTGTGTCAGTCAGTTCTTTTTGGTACAGTGACTCGGTACATTCCTTCCATCTTCTTTTATTTCTTCCTGGATCATTCAGTATTCTTCTTATAGCATTCTTAAGTATTGCAACTTGAGGCTTGAATTTGTTCTTCAGTTCCTTCAGCTTAAGAAATGCTGAGTGAGTTTGACTGTTTTGAGCTTCTGACTCCATCTCTTTGCACATTTCATTATAATACTTTGATTTCTCTTCCCATGCTGCCCTTTGAAATCTTCTGTTCAGCTCTTTAACGTCTTGATTTCTTCTTTTGCTTTGTCTTCTCTGACATCTAGTGCAATATTTAGAGTCTTTTCTGATGTCCAATTTGGTCTTCTTCCTCTGTCTTTGTACTATGACCTTTTGCTTTTTTTTTTTTGTGGATGATATTCTTGATATCCTCCCACAGCTCATTTAATTTCATCTCATCTTAATTCATTAGTTTTCAAGGCCTCTAACTTGTTCCTGAGATGGTTTTGAAATTCAGGTGGAATAGACTTAAAGTCAAATTTTGGTTCCTGTGAACTTGGTTTACCCTTCTTTACCCCTATTTTGGACTGGAATATGAGTAGTTGGTGGTCTATTCCACAGTTAGCAACTGGCCTGGTTTTCATTGCTGATTTTGAGCTTCTCCAATCATACTTTCCACGGATGTAATCGCTCTAATGCCTGTGTACATCATCAGGTGAAATATATATATGGTATTTGCAAGAAAGAAATCATTATTTGTACAGAATCCTATCATTCTATCTCCAGCCTCACTTCTGTCACCAAGTCCATGTTTTCTGACTACTAATCCTTATTCCCTGTTCTCAACTTTTGCATTCCAGTCACCCATTAATACTAATGCATCTTAGTGTCATGTTCAATCAATTTCTAACTGCAAAAGTTGGTAGAAATAATCTTTTCCTCTTATTTGGCTCTGGTTGTTGGTGCATATATTTGCATAGTAGTGATATTCATTGGACTTCCTTTTATATGTATGGATATTATCTTGCCATTCACAACATTGTATTTCAAGTTTGATATAGAAATTACTATTTTAAACTATAAAAGTAATCCTGTTTTTCCTCACCTTTTCATTTCTGGCATAGTAGATCATATGATTGATTAAAAATATCCTATGACAACCCATCTCATCTCATCAATACCTAGTGTATCAATATTTATGCCTTCTATTTCTTTTTTAGCAATGTTCAATTTTCCTACATTCATGCTTCTCAGATTCCACATTCCAATCACTAGTGTTTGGAAACATCCTTTGTGTTCCCATATTTGAGGGCTCAGTCTCAATTGCCATATCTATTAGTCTACTCTAAGTGTGCTCTATTGTGCTGTGTTGTACATAGGGTTTTCAAAGGCCTAATATTTGGGGAGGGAATGGCCTATCCTTCCTCCTAGTCTGTTTTGATTTGAATGCTCCGCTTTAGAACAGCATTTTCCAGAAAGGAGCAGATGAAGGACATATCCCAATTATAGAAATAACCAATAGATTCAGTGCCATTCCCCACTGTGCCACATGTTTCTTGACCTTTCCCTGCACTACCAACACCCCCTTCCCCATTCAACACCTCCCTTCCCCTATCCAGCTCTTGATACGGTGGGTTAGCTATCAGTTAACTTCCGTGTAAAGCCTTGTGCTGCTGCAGGTCTCTCACGCTGATGTCTGTCTCTCTTCAGTTTAGGAATCTCTAAGTCTGAATTCTCGGTTCAAGGCTTAGGGAAGGATTTCTGTCACAGAGAGTTCTAAGTGAAAGTCCTTTATCCCTGAACTTCTGCTCTAGGACTGACTTCTTGTGACTTAGTGCCTCTTCTCTTCCATTTGTAGCATTCTGCTGTCACAGTAAGATGATTACCAGAAGATGGTAATGTCTCCTCTACATCTGGTATGTAAACGCTGTTTTCTTGGCCCTCAAGCCAGGCCCTTGACCCAAAGCTGGTTATACTGTAAACAAAGCCGCAATAAATATGGGTATGCATATATCTACTTGGGTGCCATTTATGGTCTCTTTAGGGTATATTCCCCAAAGCTGGTTATATATGTAGGCTTCCTTTGCTTGAATCCCCTGACTGTTGGCCAAGCCATGTGGAATTCTGGGAGGATGGGCATTACATGATTTAGGGAGAGCAAAGGTGAATCCAGATCTTCCCACCTCTGAAGCCCAGGAGCTGCGTATGTATGTAGGCCTTGTGTTCTCAGCCTGAGACTATCTAAATATTTCCTTCTTTGCACCCACACTGGTGCAGCTCCTGAATATTGAAGAGATAAAAAAATTTCTTCTCAATAGGTGGGCCCCAAATTTACCACCCTTGACCTTAGTGGAAGCCTCGTTACTAAGAATCCTTTTGACCCTGTCACTTTTCTCTCACCTGCTCCTTCAATTTTCTGTCCCTCTTTTATAAGCTCTCTTTTTTTGCATGCAATTGCTCAACTCCCAAGTAATGATATTGCCTTTCTCTCTATAAAGAAATAAAAATATCCCTCACTATCTACCTCAGAATTTAGCCTTTTAAATTACATAATTATCTGTATCAACCCCTGTCCTGACTCCTTTCTCTTCCCCACCCCCACGTGATTGGTAATTCTCTTCCTGTTCAAAACTGACACCCCTCTTCCAGACAGAACATCCTTCCTCCAGGACCTCGATCCATCTGTTATCTCCTCTCCTCCATGCTACTTTCTTCTGTCTCTGCCTCCTCAGAATATAAATCTGCTCAAATGCCTTCTATTTTTAAAACAAAACAAAAATCCTCTCTCTTTTTGCCCTATGCTCCTGTAACTGCTTTCCTGTCTCAATCCTTGATTTTTTTGGATATCATTTTCCTGTCTCATCTTAGTATCTTTGACTCTGCTTTTGTGGTTATCTGACTGGATTCTCTTTTATCTCTTGACCCTCTAACATGAACTCTCCTCAGAACTCCATGCTTGGTTCTCCTTTTCCTTTTATGTATTCATCAAGAGACATCTCATCCACATGAGCTGGTAAATGAACTCATTTACCATTTTAGAACTCATTTCAGAGTTCATAGCTCTGAAATCCAAGTCTCTTGTCCAATTACTTCTTTTGAGCATGAGATTCATGTCATCAATATTATTAAAAAATTCAGTATTTCTACCTGGGTGAGTTTTATCAGTTCAACTTAACAAATTAAAAAAGAAATTATTCTTTTAACACTCCTCTCCATCCGTAGTCTGTTTCTTCTTGAAGCTCCTCTATCCCTCTATTCTAGGAAAAGAATACCATGAATATATAATTTCCCATCTCACAAACTTGGGAGTTTGCTGGCCTAGTTCTTCAACCTAGATGCACCACAAATATCCAATAAGTCATTGTGTCCTATATATCCTGTTTTCTACAGATCTCTTCAACTGAGATTCATCTTTAAGCTTCTTACCTTAATTGTTGCAAAACTTGCTCTTGCTGGCTTCTTATTTCATGCCATCATCCAGTGAAGCGGGGATCTGAAATACCAATCTACATCATATCATTGCACTACTTAAAATCCATCAATGACTTCCCTTGCTTGTAGCTTCAAGTGTAGATTCTTCACCACAGTGGACGAAGTTCTTCATCCAGTATTGCTTCATTCTTCATCTATTTCACTTATTTCAACTTTACATGCTCATCCTGAACTACAAGATATGACTTAAATAGACCAATTCCTTTTTCATGCTCCATATCTTTTCACACCATGTTTGCTTTGAGAGAAACATCTATGCCCTTGGTGAACTTGTGTTAATATTTCCGGCAAGCCAAGTGGATAGCCTACTTGAGTTAATCTTTCCCAGTCCCTCGATATATTTGTACTCAGGATGCTATTTAGTCTGCTCGTCTCATTGTACACTCCCCTTCCTGACTGTAAATGCATCGTCATTGCCAGAAATGTAGAACTTAGAGAATGAGGACAAATAAAAATCACATCCAATTCGTTTGCCAAAAATTACTACTGTTAGCTATTTAGTGTATTTCTTTTCATATTTTTGCTATAAATGAATATATGAAGAAATCAATATTATCCTGCATATATTTCTCTATAGCCTGTTTTGTTCAAGAAAAATTCTTTTTTATACCCCTAAATCATTTCTAAAGGTTTGATTTTTTAAAAAAAATGCTTATTCTTTTCTTCTGCCATTAAAAGAAATACACACTAATTTGAACGAAATTTTAAATAGTGCACAGTGTATAATTTAGAAAATGAAAGTCCTTCATAATCCTGGCATACGTATTAGAAATAATTTGTAGTCATTTCTTTCAAACTTTTTCTATGCGTCTGCAAACTAAATATAATTGTTGTTGTTGTGTGCCATTGAGTCACTTGCGACTTATAGCGACCCTATGTCCAACAGCCCTATATCTTGCTCTATCCTGTGCCAATCTTATTGTCTTTGACACACCTACCCCCATCATCCCAGTCACTAAATCAATCTATCTCATCGAGGGTCTACTTCTATTGTACTATCCCTCCACCCTTCCAAGCATGACGTCCCTCTCTAAGGACTGGTTCCTCATTTCAACATGTCCAAAGTATGTCAGACAAAGCGTCATCATCCTTGCCTTTAAGGAGCAGCCTGGTTTCACCCTCTCTAGGACAAACCTGTTTGTTCTCCTAGAAGTCCATGGTATATTCAAGACTTTTTTCCAGCACCACAGCTCAAAGGCATCAATTTCTCTTCCATCATTCCTAGTTACTGTCCCACTTTATGACACATAGCAAGTAATTGCAAAGACCAAGGCCTGAATCAGATGCACCTTAGTCTGCAGACTGACATTGTTACTCTTCAATATTTTGGAGAGGCCTCTGACAGCAGACTTTCCCAATGCAATCTGTCTTTTAATTTCCTGGCTCCTGGTACCAAGAGTGTTGATTGTGGAAACAAGCAAACTGAAGCTGTCAACAATCACAATCTCTTCATCTTCTGTCATGATGTTGCCAATTGGCCCAGTGGTGAGAACATTTTTTTTCTTGATGTTGAGCTCCAATCCATATTGAATGCTGTAGTCCTTGACCTTCTGCAGCAAGTGCTTCAGGACCTCCTCAGTTTCAGCAAGCAGGGTTGTGTCAATCTGCGTTCCAGTCCTGATGCCACATTTCTCCTCATAGAGCCCAGCCTATTGGATAATCTGTTATGTATATACATAGGAAAAGGTATGGATATAGGACACATCCCTGGCATCCCTTCCCAATTTTGAACCACTGCAGCATTTCTTTGCTCTGTTGTGACAACTGCCTCCTGGTCCAAGTAAAGGGTTCACATAAGCACTATCAAGTGTTCAGGGATTCCTATTCTTCCAATCAGTGATTTTTCATAAGAAACATAAACAAGGGTATACACATAGATTTCACCTGATGGTATACATAGAAATCAGATTGATTACATCTGTGGAAAGAATCTCTGGAGAAGTTCAAGATTAGCTCTGAAAACTAGGCCAGGTGCTGATTGTGAAACAGACCTCCCACTACTTATATGCATGTTCGAGCTCAAGGTAAGGAAAATTAAATCAAATCCACAGGAACCCAAATTTGACCTTGAGTGTATCCCACTTGAATTTCAAAATCATCTCAGGAATAGGTTTGAGGCCTTGAACACTAAGGAGTGAAAACCAGACTAGCTGGGGGAGGATATCAAGAATATTATCCATGAATAATGAATGCAAAAGGTCATTACAAAGACAGAGGAGGAAGAAAAGACTAAGATGAATGTCAGAAAGTACTCTGAATATTGCACTAAAGTGCTGAGAAGTCAAAACAAAGGAAAGAAAGAAATAAATGAAGGAGTTGAACAGAAGATTTGCAAGGGCAGTGCGGGAAGACAAAATAAAATGTTATAATGAAACGTGCAAAGAGCTGAAGTCAGAAAATCAAAGGGACTGGACTCACTCAGCATTTCTTAAGATGAAGGAACTGAAGAACAAATTCTGGCCTCAAGTTTCAGTACTTAAGGATGCTTTCAGCAGAATATTAAATGATCAAGGAAGCATTAAAAGAAGATGCAGATAGAGAAGATACAGAGTCACTGTACTAAAAGAAATTGATGGAAACAGAAGATTTCATGAAACAACGTATGAGCAAGAGCCTGTAGTGATGAAGGAAAAAGTTAAAGCTGCTCTGAAAGAATTGACAAAACAAACAAACAAACCCCAACAAAGAAACCCAACCCAAACAAAAAAAAAAACCCCAAAACAAACAAAAACCAAGACCCCAGGAATTGGTGGCATACCAATTGACATATTTCAACAAACAGACGTTTCCCTGGATGTGCTCTTCAAATTGTGCCAAGAAATCTTGAGGACAACCACCTGGCCAACTGACTGGAAGAGATCAATATTTGTTCCCATATTAAAGAAAGGTGATCCAACAGAGTGCAGAAATTATTGAACAATATTAATATTGCATGCCAGCAAGATTCTGCTGGAAAGAATCCCAAAATGAATGGAACAGCACATCAACAGAGAACTAACAGATGTGCAGGCTGGGTATGGACGAGGCCGTGGTACTGGGATATTGTAGTTAATGTAAGATTGATTTTAGCTGAAAGCAGAGAGTACCAGAAGAATGTCCATCTGTGTTTCATTGACTATGCAAAGGCGTTTGACTGTGTGGATCACAACAAACTGTGACTCAACTAAATGTACATTCTTAAAAGTTTGCATTTTCTTAGGTCCTCTGGAGGCATAGTCTGCATAGTCTGGGGGAAGTTGTGTTGCTATCCCAAAGCTGACATCTCTCTGGAGGTTCAAACTCCCCAGTGGCTCTGCGAGAGAAAGGCATGCAATCCCCTGAGCAATTTACAGCCTCTGAAAACCTACTAGAGGGTCAGTTATGAGTCGGTTTCTACTTGACAGCAATGAGTTGGGTTTTGGTCTTGTTTTTAAGTGTTTCATACTGTTATAAAATCCTTAAAATATGTAATAACGTATTATTGTTTGATGGAACTCTGGCAGCAAGTCCACAGTTTCGAAACCTACTGGAGCATGAGCTATGAGTCTATTCTGATTGGAAGACAGTGAGTTTGAGTAGATGTTACAGACTGATTAGTGTCTCCCCAAAATATGTGCTCTAAAATCCTGTATCCTAAAAATCTTTATCATTGTGGAGATAAACTCATTTGGGGACAGGTTTGGTCTTTTTGTTGTTGCTGTTGTTATGTAAGCATCACTATAGATGGTAAAGAGATTGAGATTGTTAACAGCTTTAGTTTGCTTGGCTCCACAACCAACACTCTTGGTACCGGCAGACAGGAAATCCAAAGATGAATTGCTTTGGAAAAGTCTGCTGTTAGAGACCTCTCCAAAGTACTGAAGAGCATCTATGTCAGTCTGGAGACTAAGTTGTGCCCGATCCAGGCCATGTTCTTTGCAATTACTTACTATGCATCAGAAAGCTGGACAATGACAAGGGGTGATTGAAGGAGAATTGATGCCTTTGAGCTGTGGTGCTAGAGAAGAGTGTTGAATATACCATCCACTTTTAAGAGAACAAACAGGTCCATCCTGGAGAGGGTGAAACCATGCTGCTCCTTGGAGGCAAAGATTTTGAAGGTCCGTTTGACATACTTTGGACATGTTGCAAGGAGGGACCAGTCCTTGGAAAAGGATATCATGCTTGGAATGGTGGAAGGACAGCACGAGAGAGGAAGACCCTCGATGAGATGGATTGACTCAGTGACTGGGGTAATGGGAATAGCTGTGTCAGAGACAATAAGGTTGGCTCAGGATAGTGCAGGGTTCCGAGCTGTTGTACATAGGGTCTTTATGAGTTGCAAGCGACTTGATGGCACATAACAATCACAATAACAAAACCAAAACTTCACTATGTTTTAAGCCACTAGTTTTATAAATATATAAAAAAAAACTATTTCAAATAGAGAGAAGGAAGCACAGAGAGGACGGGCAGATGCCACACTACATGAAGATCAAGAAAGAATAAAACCACAGAAGCTCAAAGTAGACTAAGACCTTCTTGAGCTGACAGAGAAAGAAACAAAGCCTTCTTCTTGAGTTGACACCTGCATTCAGACTCACAGCCTCCAAAATTGTGAGAAAATATATTTCTTTTTTTTAAAAGGACGAACTTGTGGTCCTTCTCCTATAGAAGCACTAAGAAACAGTACATTATTGAAGATGTGAAACATTTCAAGAGCCTCTCATATCATTATCCTGTTACACGTTTCCCCTTTCTACTACACATTGGGAAGCTGGAAAACAAGTTGTCTCTCCCTGTTGATGTGTGATGTCGAATTGATTCTGATTCATAATGACCTCAAAGACTCAGTAGAACTGTCCCGTAACGTTTCCTAACCTGCCATCTTTACGGAGTCTTTTTCCTCTCAGAGCTTCTCATGAGCTCTCTTGGGCTTTACCTATTGACCTACCAGACCCTCTTTGTTTTCTTGACTTAATTTGTAATTTTGGGGGTCATTTGAGAGAGTATCAGACAGACACTTTTGGCCTCTTGTCTCCCTAGAACTCCTTGCCTGCCAGGGAAGGACGAGCCCTGGGAGGATTGTGCTGAGCAAGAATCGGTGGCTCAGGGCCCATTTGGATGGTTGCTGGGCTTGGCTGAGAAAGTCCTCTGGGTCTGGAGAAACAGCCTTGCCCTAGTATGGGTCACTCCAGCTTCAAACTCCCTGATAGGTTTCTCTTGCTCTCTAAAAGTGTCGGTGGCACTTTGTCCACATAGAATGATCATTCTGCCCATGGCTTCCTTTACCTTATCAGTTTGACGTAAGGAATCATAGCCTCGGGATAATTTTTGTTGCTGAGTGAAGAATAACTTGGACCTTAGCAGATGAGACTGTGGAGCCAAGGAGCAAGATCGAGCTGGATTCTTACATAAGCAAATTAAATGTCACGACGAGAACTACCCACTGAAAGCCATTCAGGCATCTAAGGAGAGTATCCTAGAACAGAGGGTGTTCATGTAAGCAGTTATCCATGGCACTGACTTAGACACAGCAGATGGTGGTCAGGAGCTCTGTGTTCCACTGTGAAGGACAGACACTGTTGTCGTGGTTGGTGTGAGGCACAAAATACCGCCTAATCCAGTGTTTTCTAAAAAGAGTGTTGTGGGTGGTGGCGAGGATCAGTTCTCATGTATTGATAACTGAAATGTTCCTTTCTCCTTCCAGTCTTTCACATCTTTTCTATCTTCCTGCCATAGACATCTTAGTGCACCCTTGAGATAAAGGATGTGGGTCAGATCATTCACAATGACACATGCTTAGTCTTTTCCAGAGTCAGGCTAGGAAACTTCTATCTCAAAAAAAAAACCAAAAACCACTATTAAAACAATGCCTATCTACTCTTCTTAAGTCCACCTGATCTATTATAAACATTATTACATATTATAAATATTATTATTTTATATTCTTGTTGATATGTGCCATCAAGTTGCCTGCAACTCATAAAAACCCTTAGTACAATATTTCAGAAGCCTGCCCTATCCTTATCCAGTCTCGCTGACTCTGATATACCTAGCATATTGTTTTCTTTCAGGGAAATATTCACAAATATAAGAAAAAAATTCAGCAGACCACACAAGAATGCCCTTTCACCACTTCTATTAAATATTGTACTAGATAAATATGACAAGAGAAGGAAGTAAAAGGCATTCAGATTGGCAAAGAGGTGGTTAAACCATAGCTATATGCAGATGATATGACAGAAAAACTCAAAGACTCAACAAAAAAATTCTTAGAGTTACTAGGCCAACTTAGTAGAATGGTGAGATATAAGGTCAATAACCAAAAATCAGTGGGATTCTTCTACTGTAACAAAGAGAACTCAGAGAAGGAAACCAAGGAAGTAATACCATTTACAACAGACAATCACAAATTGAGATACTTGGGAGTGAACCTAATTAGATACAAAAGACCTATACAAAGAAAACTACACAACATTTCTGTAAGACACAATAAAAGACATAAAGAAATGGAAAAATGTGCCCTGTTCATGACTAGGAAGACTCAGTATTGTAAAAATGACAATCCTATCAAAAGCAATCTACATGTTCAATGCAATCCCAACACAGATATCAAAGTCGTTTTTCAAAGAGATTGTTGTTGTTGTTGTTGTTGTTATGTGTTGTTGAGTCACTTGCAACTCATAGCAACCCTATATACAACAGCCCTAAACTCTGCTTTGTCCTGTGTCAATCTCACTGTCTCGGACACACCCATCCTGATTATTGCAGTCATTGAATCAATCCACCTCATGGAGGGCCTTCCCCTCCTGTACTGTCCCTCCACCCTCCCAAGCATGATGTCCCTCTCCAAGGGATGGTCCCTCCTTACAACATGTCCAAAGTATGTCAGATGAAACCTCAGGATCCTTGCCTCCAAGGAGCAGCCTGGTTTAACCCTCTCCAGGATGAATCTGTTTATTTTCTTAGCAGTCCATGGCGCCCTCAATACTCTTCTCCAGCACCACAGCTCAAAGACATCAGTTCTCCTTCTATCCTCCTTAGTCATTGTCCAACTTTCTGATGCATAACAAGTGATTGCAAAGACTATGGCCTATATCAGACACACCTTAGTCTTCAGATAGACACCATTGCTCTTTGATACTTTGGAGAGGTCCCTAAGGGAAGTTGTCAAGTTTATTTGGAAAGGCAAAAGACCCTGAATAACCCAAACACTTTTGAGAAACAAAAATGAAATGGGAGACATAACGCTCCCTGACGTCAAAACCTACTACACAGTGGTAGTAACCAAAACAGCATGGTACTGGTACAATGACAGGCACATAGACCAATGGAACAGAATTGAGACCTCAGAAATAGATCCATCTATTTATGGTCAACTAAAATTCAACAAGGAAACAAAACCTATCAAATGGGAAAATGATAACCTCTTCAACAAATGATGCTGGCAAAACTGGACTTCCGTCTGCAGAATGTTGAAACAGGATCCACATCTCACACCATACACAAAAAACAACTCAAAGTGGACCAGAGACATGGAAGTAAAGCTCAACAGCATAATGTTCCTAAGAGACAAACTGAGATTAAGCTTAGAAGGCCTAGCCTGCAGTATAAAGAAACTGCCAAATTCAGCCAGAAATGCACAATCTAAAAAGGAAAAAAAATAATTAATAGATCCTTCTAAAGATTATATTCCTGTGTGCATCAACAACTTTTCCCCATTAAGGTGAAAAGAAAACCTACTGACTGGGAGAAGACATTTGACAATACCATCTCAGACAGGGGTCTCATATCAAAAAGTTTACAGACTACTTCTGGGCCTCCAGAAGAAAAAGATCCAATTACAAAATGCACAGAAGTTAGGCAAAGACTTTTCACAGAGGAAGACATTTGGGTGGCCAACAGACACATGAAGAAATACTCTAAATCACTGGCAATAAGAGAGATGCAAATCAAAACCACAATGTGGTACCATCTCACTCTGGTAGCAGTGGCAAAGTTTAATAGGACGGCAAGAAATAAATGTTGAAGAGGATGTGGCTAGATAGGAACTCTTATACATTGATGGTGGCATTGTAAAATGGTATCACCACTCTCGCAGGCAGTTTGATATTTCCTCAAAAAGCTGAACATAGAAATTCCATATGACCCAGCTATTCCACTGCTTGGAATATACCCTGAGAAAATGAGAACTAAGGCACAAATCAAGACTTGTACTTCAATGTTCATAGCAGTGTTATTCACCATCACAAGAACAAGCCAACAGCCTAGATGTCCAAACACAACAGAATGGATTGAGAAATTATGGTACATTCACTCAATGGAACACTATGCAGCACACAGGAGCAATGATTTTGTAAATTACTACCTTACTTGGGAGTGACTAGAGAGAATTATGCTAACTCAATCCCCTAAGGACATAAATTGCATAAAAACCATTATTGTAAAATGAGTATGAGGATCCAAGTTTTTGGGGAGGGTGGAAGCAGAGGGATGAGGATATATGGGGGTGGTTAATCATAGGGTCACAGAATTTGATGCAGGGGTCAAGGAAATGGGAAAGATCAGTGTGAAAAACAATGTATTAGAACTTTATAAATAATCAGTATAAAATTTAAAAAACAGAAAAAAAGTTCAACTATGTTCAGAGTCAGAGCTGTAATGATTCATTGATTAAAGTTTCAGTGCTTGGAAGTTGCCCAAAGCTCGTGAGTTCATCTTCTTGGCATTACTCTTGTTGCTTTGACCAATTTTCTTTTTGAGTATTTGAAACTTCTTGGCCCAATGGGTAAGGAATTGTTCTGCTACCCTGAAGGTGACACCTCTCTAGTGGTTGAAATCTGTTATTAGCTCAGTGAGAGAAAGAGGGACAATCTCCTTTACAGTCTTGGAAAACTGCTGGAAGGTCGGCTACGAGTTGAGATGATTCAAGTTAAAGGGTGATGACTTTTCTCTTTTCTTTCTACTTATCCTACAATAGCTGCACACTGTTGCCATCTTGTTTTTTCTTACTGCCAGCTCTAGTAGATTGTCATATTTCCCCTATTCTTTATAAAACATAAAAAAGTCTAGCTCTAATATAGCTTTATCCTTTATTTATAGAATTTCATTCATTCCTCATGACACAGCAAAAGTATAAGAAGCTTCAAAGCACTAAAAAAAAATCAATGTAGGCCATTAAAAAAAATCATCTCCTCATAAAGTGTAAATATGAATTAAGTATGAACAATAAATATCTTATTCAAAGTTATTTGTTATACAGTTAGGTGCCTGTCAGCTGGTTATGAGACTGGAGTGGAGGCAAATCACTATACTTCCCTGGATTTAGACTTCGTCTGCAAAATGGGGACATTGGGACAACAGAACACTCCCAATGCCACTGATTTCACAAGGCTTCTTTTACAAGGGAGGAATAAAGGGCTTCCTTTGAGAGGAGATTGGTCTTAGGTAGTGCAGTTAAGTAATCAACCACAAACATAAAGGTTGGGATTCACTTGTGAAAATAGGCAGGAACCAGTTGAGGAACATGAGAGTGTCAGGTCAGGAACACTCAGAAAAGCCCTCTGAGTAACAACCATCTAGTTTGGGGCTGCCCTCTCACCACAGTATCCTTCCAGAACTTTCTGACATCAGCCCCCTGTGCTCTGGTGTTCTGCCACAGAGCACTCCTCTTTTGGCCCTTGCGTGGAAATGGAGCTCTCAGCCCAAGGCCAGTTAACTTTCTGGGACAGCAGCACCATGCCTGCCTGGGGGCTTGAGCTCTGCTTGAAAATGACTTCCCAAGATGCTTCTTGGCAGAGTCTTTTTAAATACTCTTTGCTGTTTTATGCTTCAGACTGGCTGCTCCTGTTGGTAAGACCTCTATGCAATCACTCATGTTTTACAAATAAAACTCAGAGAAGGTTAATACAATACTTGTAAGCTGGAAAGGTCTCAGAAAAGCTGCAAAATGTGTGCAGACTCTCATGACTATTGTGCAAATGGAGGATTAAAGAAAATAACTTAAAAATCACTTAAAAGGTCTCTTCTCCATCCCACAGGTACATACCCAAACAAGGAAACAGTCTCTGTGAATGCCATTTACTTTTGCTGCATTTGGCTTTCCCTGGTTTGCACATACTTCCTCTGCTTCATTTAATGCTATCTCCATGAACAAAGAGAGTTAAGGGCACAATTCAAAGTGCAGACAAAGTTAACCTCACAAATGGACACTGAATTCAGCTATGAGGGAGCAGAACTTCTTAACTCTCCAGATGTCTTCCTTTCCTGGTTGTAGTTTGACTGTGTAGATCTAACAAATTATGATTATTAACATTAAGAAGAGTAGGAATCCCAGAACACTTAATTTTGCTAATACAAAATCTATACCCAGACGAAGAAACTGTTGTGTGAACCAAGAAAAAGAATATTGCATGGTTTAAAATCAGGAAGGGTATGTATCAGGGTTGTAGCCTTTCTCCATATCTACTCAATTTATATGCTGATTAAGTAATGCAAGAAAGCAGACTCTATGAGGAAAGATATAGCATCAGGACTGGAGGAAGGTTCTTCAACAGCTTGTGTTATGCAGATGACACAAATTTCTTTGTGGAAAGTGAGAAGGCTTGCTTACTGCAGAAGACCAAGGCCCACACACACCATCCGCAGCTGCCACTCCTGTGTGGCCTGAACTTTTCCCCTACCTGGAGCACTAGACCAAGGCCATGCTGTTGGGAGGCCCCTGGCTCCACCACCTGGAGGCCTTGTCCCCTCTGCCTGATGGCTCTGGCCCCACTGCCCGGACAGGCAAACCCACCACCTGGACACCCTGCTGTCTAGAGGACAAACTGCAGCCCTCTCTCTGAACTGTGCCAGGGAACCCAATATCACAGATAATCCCATTTTCTCTCCCCTCCAAGAGCTTGAGCTGTCTTTAGCCCTTGGCACATTGGACCTGCCTAGCCTAGCTGTAGCAGTTGCTGACAGAAAAGACTGCTGACTCACAGGCCATATTTCTCCCCAACTGAAGCAAATCTTCCCTTGAGTCAAAAGCTCAAAGAGAAACTCAGACAAGGTAGCTGCCCTGCCCTTCTTGAGCAGTGACTTCCTGAGCCAAGGTTTTCAGATCAAGATCCAGTTAAGGCATCAGACATAAAAAACTCTACCACAGCAATGTCACGGAAGAAGCAGACTATCTTAAACCCTACAGGAACCCAAAACAAGGTGTCACTTCCAAAAAGTGGCACAGTATCAATGAATTTACTGAAGCCAAAAAGTCTGATGGAACTATCTGACACAGAATTCAAAAGAACAATGACGGAATGTTTTAAATGTATAAAAGACAAACCCAAAGAATTATGAGACTCTCCAAGCAAAACCAAGAGGAACTTAAAAAAGCAACACAAGACAATGCAGATAAAACAAATGAGGCATTAGAGGCTCTGGAAAAAAACCAAGAAAACACAATGCAGAATATGAGGACCAATGTTTCAGATATTGTCAACATGTTAGAGGGACATATGAACAAAGCTGAAGAGATGGAACACAGAACCAGCTAAACAGAAGATAGAATTGTCACCACTGATCTACTGGAAGAAAAAGTAGGTTCAAAAAGGAAGGAAAAAGATGAGAACCTAAAAATACTGTGGGGCACCATCAAGAGAAATAACATGTACATAATCAGAATCCCAGAATAGGAAGAAGCCAGTTTCTCAGCAGAAACCATGTGAGCAAGAAGACAGTGGAATGATATATATTGAACACTCAAAGAATACAACTGTCAACCAAGAATACTGTACCCAGCAAAACTGTTCATAAAATTAGAAGGAGAGATCATGATATTCTCAGAAAAGCAGAACCTAAGGGAATTTGTAAGAACAAGACCAGCATTGGAGGAAACATAGAAAGACGTCCTTCTTACAGTGGTGTGACAGAAAACATGATAAACCAAAGTAACCAGCAACAACACCAAATGATGGCAATAAAACATAGTCTCTCAATAATTACACTAAATGTGAATGGCTTGAATACACCACTGAGGAGAAAAAAGAGTAACAGATTGGATGAAAAAACAAACCCATCAATATGCTGTCTCCAAGAAACGCACTTGAAAAGTGAAGATAAAGAAGACTAAAAATAAAGGGGGGGAAATATACCAAGCAAATGGCAACCAGAAAAAAGTAGTAGTAGTGATATTAATCTCTGATAGAATATATTTCAAAGCAACAATCATCACAAAGGACAAGAAAGCTCACTGCCTAATGCTTAAAGGGTCAATAGAACAAGAGGACATAACTATAATAAATATGCACTAAATGATAAAGCTGCAAAATATACAAAGCAAATATTAAAAAAATGAAAAAATAGACAACACCACTATCGTAGCAGGAGACTTCAATATACCATTCTCAAGAAAAGATAAAACTACCCTAAGGAGGAAGTTGTTTACCGACGCGCCGGGGGATCTGACTATGGAATGTTGGGCTCGGTGCCCCCGAGACACCCCGGGATGTCGGTGGCCTTCGTACCGGATTGGCTGCGAGGCAAGGCAGAAGTGAATCAAGAGACTATCCAGCGGCTCCTGGAGGAGAATGACCAGCTGATTCGCTGTATCGTGGAATATCAGAACAAGAGACGGGCAAACGAGTGTGTCCAGTACCAGCATGTGTTACACAGAAATCTCATTTACTTGGCTACCATTGCAGATGCCAGCCTAACTGGTGCTGAAAAACCAATGGAATAATCTTCCAGTTGGCTGCTGGGAAGAGTAATTGACTGTAACCCATTTCCTACAACGTGGAGACAGAATGATTACCATTTCAGCACCTTACAACACAAAATTTCTCTGACCCTTTAAAAATGTGAAAACGTTGTAGTACCAAGTGAGCCAGAGTTGGAACCATGGCAGTGGCCAAGGAGCTCTTTCAGATGGACCTGTATGCGCTGCTCGGGATTGAGGGGGAGGCAGCAAAGAGGTGAAGAAAGCATCCCGGCAGAGGATCCTCTCCTGCCACCCCGACAAAAACCCAGATAAGATAATCCCAGAGCAGCTGAACTCTCTCTCTC
>NW_006399965.1:2683662-2687822 GCF_000299155.1 Elephantulus edwardii | reverse complement strand
GACTGGTCATTGGAGAGGGACATCATGTTTGGCAGAGTGGAGGAGCAGCGAAGGAGAGGAAGACCTTCGCTGATTGGATCGATTCTGTGATTGGAGCGGTGGGAATAAGTGCATTTGCGATGGCTAGGTTGTCACAGGATAGAACAGCGTTTAGAGCTCTTGTACATAGGGTCGCTATGAGTCTCAAATGACTCAGCGGCACATAACAACAACAAACAACAACATTAGCATCAAGCCTGCTATAATTGTTCTTTCTGTTCCTTTGAAGGTAATATGGGTTCTCCCATCTCTCATTATTTTTTAAGATGTAATCTTTTGTCTTCATCACCACTTTTAAGCAATTTTATTATGACTTGCCTTGGCATAGCTTGCTTCATATTTCTTGTGCTTCAAATTCATTACTGACCTTCTTAGATCTCTGAGTTTCTCATTTTCATCAGGTTAGAAAATTTTCAGCTGTTATTCCTCCTTCCTACTCTTCCAATGATTTTTAACTTCTCATAAGCTTATTTAAAGTCCGTTTGTTTTATTTTTTTTAAATTTATTTCTTCCTCTTTTTTGATATATTTTTGTGTAGGCCATATTTTCATCTTCAATGTCTACTATCAAGTATTGTCGTTTGTGTCTGAAGAAGATGATTTAAATATTTTCAGTACTTCCATGCATCTACTTAATATATAAATTTCCCCCTTAACTTCTTGAATATATGAAATCCAATTTTAATAACTGTTTCAAGTCCTTGTTGACTAATCCTATCTTTGTATAATATATGAATTGATTTCTATTGATTAGGTTCCCCCTTCATTCTAGATCATGTATTTCTATTTCTTTCAATGTTTGAAAATTTTTAATTGCAAGTTAGACATTCTGAGTTTCAACTTTACAGGTATTTGATATTTTTTATTTCCTTATAAAGATTTTTAAAATTTGCTTTGTTGTGTTGTTATATGCCATCGAGTTGCCTGCGACTCTTTGTGACCCTACGTACAACACTCCTAAACCCTCCCTATCCTGTGCCAATTGTTGTCTCAGACACCCCTACCCCCATTACCCCAGTCACTGAATCGATCCATCTCATGGAGGGTCTTCCTCTTTTGTGCTGTCTTTCCACTCTCCCAAGCGTGACATCCCCCTCCAAGGACTGGTCACTCCTTATAACATGTCCAAAGTACGTCAGACAAAGCTTCAGATATTAGGATTTTTTAAAAAAAGTATTTTAGAAAGTTGAGGAATTACTATTTTTATTTTGAGGAAAGAGGAATCTATTCATATATTACACATGTTGAAAAGATTAGATTTATATACTCATGCCACTATTAAACATTAACCTTTGATCAACCAAAAAAAAAAAAAGAGTTTGAGTCTCCCAGTCTTTATTTTGCTAGTCAGGGCTAGAATAGTATTTAATGTAGGACTAATTTTGTTCTACTCTTGAGGGGGAAATTGTATGAGATTTTTCCAGAGTGACATCCACTTCCTAAACAACATGTCCCTGGAAACTCGATGAACTTTGAGAAACAACGATAGTTATAGAAAGGCTTTAAGTCTCTTGCTCATAGGGTTGCTGTGAGTTGTGCTCAACTTGACGACAATCAATAACAACAGAGTATCTCCTGGCTGATGGTAGCATGAACTATTTTCCAGGTACAGAAAGTATTCTTTTTCATCCTTTTAAGTGGTTCTGTCTCTGACTCTGGGCAGTTTAGTCAAATGCATATACTGATCAGAACTCAGCTGAAGACTTGAGAATGGTGCTCTACAGATCTCTGTAGTCCTGTGCAGTTTTTCTTTCTCTCCTAGTCTTTCTTGGGAATCTTAGTTCTTGGTCTTCCTAGACTCCAGTTTCATCTTCTTAATTTAGGGACACTACCATGTTTAATGTTTATCACGTTTGAAGACTAACATGTGTCTGATTCAGGTCATGGTCTTTCTGGTTACTTGCTATGCATCTGAGAGCTGGACAATAAGTAAGGATGACAGAAAATTAATTGACGCCTTTGAGCTGTGGTTTTGGAGAAGAGCACTGACCATCTCATGGGTGGCCAAGGAAACAGATATGTCTTGGAGAAGGTACAGCCAGAGTGCTCTTTAGAGGCAAGAATGGTGAGGCTTTGTTGCTAGGAGGGGCTCTTCCTTGGAGAAGGACATGATGCTGGGAAGGATAGAGGGTTGGTGAAGGAGAGAAAGACCCTCAACTAGGTAAATTAACATGGTGACTGCTGCAATGGGCTCCTGTGTGTCAGGAAACGTGAGGATGGTGCAGGATAGAACAGGATTCAGATCCATTGTTCATAGTGTCACTTTGCGTTGTGCTCAAATCGACGGCACTTAATAACAACAAACATGTTCCATGTGAATTCTCCCTCTTTCAGTGTGACCTACATACGTGTTCTTTCCGTACGTACAATGAGTTGGGCCATTCCTAGGACTTGAGTCCCAGTAATCATTGTCCTTTATTGACTGATGTCTAATTCCTTGAAAACAATTGTTTCTTACACTTTTTCTCACTTTGAAAATGATTTCAAACAAGATGATAAATCTGTTCTATTACTTCATGTTGGCCAGAAAACTTTCTTATTGAATATTTGAGTTATTTCTAATTTTTCAGTGTTGAAAATAGTCTTGAAATTAAAATAATGGTGTTTGTTGAGCACCATTGAGTTGGAACTGACCTATAGCTGACCCTCCAGCTGGTTTTCAAAGGCAGTAAATCCCACGGGAAGAGACCGCCTGTCTTTCTCCTACGGAGCAGGTGGCGGATTCCTACCTTTGTGTTGGCAGTACAATGTCTAAATTTTTGTGCATATCCTTATTTATCTCCTTATATTAAAGTCTTAACGGAAGAGCTATTAAAGTTAAATCTATGTATAACTGCAAGGTATTTTATTTTACTACCAAACTGCCTTTGTACTGTCAATGAGATATAGCCATACCAGGAGCGCATGTTTATATTGAAAGCAATTTCACATACATTTTGCAAGTTTGATGGAAAAAAGTAAACCATAATTGCTATTTAAAGTTCATTTTTTAAAAAGTACTAGTGAGTTTATTTTTTCTTCTCTCAATCCGAATTTCTTGTTAGTTGTGTTAGAATTTAGAAAATTGCTATTGAATATTCAAATAGTATTTGCAAGACTCCCATATGCACTAAATGTTACCTTCTAAATTCAAAGCATATTGATCATATGTAATTTTATCCCTAATTTGTTTACCTTACTTTTGTTGTTGTTGTTGAGTTGTTCTGTGAAGATATTATTCACCTGATCAATCGTTTACCAGTTAGATTATCACCATTGTTTGTGCAATCAATTTAAATCCACAGATGAGAAAATGAATTTAATTCAATCACACCACAATTATTTATTAAATGTCTACTCTGTGTCAGGAATTTCTCAAGAAATTGGGAACATAGTCACGAACAAAGCAGGGCAAGACCTTGCACAGGTGAATCTGATGTTCTACCAGAAGACTATTGGAGGAGTTCAGAAACGAAAGCCTGATAGGCCAGAAAAACTTAAAAACCCCAAAATGGAAGCGAACAATAACCGTCCCGATTCATTTCTGCAGAGTCAGCTCTCTGGTGGGTTTGCAGAGCTGTAAGTGACAAGGGTGAAGCTTGGCCGTCTTTATCCTGTGGAGCAGCTGTTGCATTGGAACTGCCAAGGAGGCACGGCTTTTGGGTTAACAACTCCCCACAGAGGCACCACCAGATTTCTGTAACAAAGCAGATAAGACCATAGCCAGTACCTGTTAGTGCTGTAAAGAAAGTAAAAGTCAAATGATGCAATAGAAGTTCCTGAGGGGAATGTTGTTGGTGTTCTTGTTATATGCCATCGAGTCACCTGTGACCCTATGTACAACTGCTCTAAGCTGTGCTCTATCCTGTGCCAATCTCACTGTCTCCAACATACCTACTCTCATTACCCCAATCACTGAATCAATCCACTTCACAGAGGGTCTTTCTCTTTTGTGCTGTCCTTCCACCCTCCCAAGCATGACTTCCTTCTTCAAGGACTGGTTTCTTCTTGTAACATGTCCAAAGAATGTCAGGTGAAGCTTCAGAATCTTTGCCTCCAAGGAGCAGTCTGGTTTAACCCTCTCGAGGATGAACCTATTTGTTTTCTTAGCAGTCCATGGTATGTTCAATACTCTTCTCCAAC
>NW_006399965.1:2672014-2683527 GCF_000299155.1 Elephantulus edwardii | reverse complement strand
CCTCCTTACCATTGTCTCCCACTCATATGATATTTCCTGACATTTTTCAGTGTCAGTAAGTTCTTTTCGGTAATGGTGATTCTGTGTGTTCTCTCCTTCTTTTTTTTAAATTTAATTTCATTTTATTATTATTTCTTTGTGTGTACTGTCAAATCAGATCTGACTGGTACAGGAGGAGGTTGCCCCTTCTTCTCCAGAAGAGCATCTGGTGGATTTGAACCACATACCTCTGGTATTGCCCTCCATCTTCTTTTAATGGTTTCTACATCACTCATATATTGCCCATGGAGATTTCCTATTACAAAGGCAGAATTGAGTGGGGAACAGAAACTGTGGTGAACTCTGGTGGTTTAGGGTGTTGTGCTGCTAACTCAAAGACCTATCTATCCTTCCTGGCAGTTCAAATCCATCAGCAGCCAGCCAGCAGCTCTTCGATAAAATGATGAAAATCATTGTGCCTTCCAGCTGCAGAAACTCAACAAGGTTGTCAGCTGGGAGTTGGTTCTGACCTGACATGAGTTTTGTTTTTTAGTAATAGAGACTGTGTGGGCTATAAAACTATTAATACAAATCAGGCGTTTTCCAGAACAAGCTTGTTCTCTGCTATAGAACAGTTTGAATAGCATAGAAAGAAGGCATTTCAAGCTTGTTCTCTGCTATAGAACAGTTTGAATAGCATAGAAAGAAGGCATTTCTTGGTGATCTGGAGATCTATGGAGTCTGGAGTAAAACAACACTATCACGGTCTATCTTCCTCTGGGCCATTTTCCTCAAGTATAAAATCTGAAGAGTAATGCTTGTTTTAAATTAATACCGTGAGTCTGATATTTGCTGACAGTGCCAGAAATACCATAAACTCTTCCACCCATTCTTCCCAAATTCTCATGAACCTTATTTTTTTTAGTATCGTAAAGAACAAATACAAGTTATTTCTTTCTGGAAAAGTTTCTTAGCATCACCTTCAAATCATTAGTATTTTTTCCCCCCTGTAGAACCCAACAGGTTTGCTGTCTATGGTGTTTTCTTGAATTCAATAATTTTACTTTTATCTAAAAATATTTTTTCCTAATCCTGATCCTTACCTTTGATTAAACAAAATACCTTTCCAATTCTTACTGGAATTATGAATTAAAGATTTTTTTAATGTTTACACCAGGTCTTTTCAGAAAGTCTCTTTCATAGCAGACATTTGCTTTGGATCTGTTCTTTGAAATTTCTATGATTTCTTAGCTTCACAGTGATTGGTTTTTATTCCTGCTTTCAGGGAACCTTTAGGCTCATTGTTGGGAATTCAGAGATGGCCAGACAGAGCTTACCTGGGTCTTTCTCCAATGTTTCATGTTCAAAGGGACAAAGAAAGAGATTAGAGTAAAACCCCAGATGTTGGAGAAACGTGGCTGATTGTTGAGTTAAGCTATAAGGCTGAAAGCTTCACCCTGTGAACGTGTGTCTCCCTTCTGTGATTATAGCTACATTCTAGATTAGCTTCGGGCTGTCCTCCTGCCAGTCACCACAGTGGCTGTATCAGGAGCCACATTCTCCTAGAACGGTAGGAATACATTTGCTTTCCCACTGCCTGCGGCAGGACCTCCTCTGTCTCCAAGTCCTGCAATTTTCAAGTTTGACTAAGTGCTTTGTCAACTTTCAGTGTGGACTATTCCTCTTAGATTGGAATCTAGGTGTTGGTAGACTTTTAAATATGGTCTTACATGCATGTATCACGTCTAATCAACTCAACAGCAACTCGTTGCCCTTAAGCTAGAACTGACTCATAGAGGACCCTTGGGAGGGCCCATCATTCTCTCTCAAGAAGAATCTTAAAGGTCCCTTAAAGTTACAGGCATATGAATGAATGATAGCTTCCCTGTGGCTAGTAAATGGCAAGTTCTCCATTTCCTGTTTGTGTAGGAATAAGGGGCAAGTTAAATTTGGCTGGGCTATTCGTTCTGAAAGAGAAGTCAATTGATCTTCTTAAACTTTCCAAATGATGGTATTTAAATACAGGGAAAAAACATTTTGATTAGCTATCCCACACTTACAATGCCAAAATTAGATGTCTTTTAAATGCCCAGCCAATTATTACTCATTTGAGTGAACATTGCAAATCATCAGAGAGGATAATCACGAGGGAAGATTTCAGTCTCTTCTTTGCCAACTCTGGCACAGACATAGAATCCTTAAAAAGGAAATTTTCATGGAGACGGCAAAATTCCAGGAGTCCTGTCTTGAGCTTACTTTATGTACATTAAGATACACTGATTTTATATCTGTACTCATCATCTAGCTACTCAGATAATAAAAAATCATATTAAAATCTACTTTGGTCTGAATTTCGGACTACTTTTATTTAAATCAAAGGATTTTTTGGATTGAATCAGGCCTGCAATTAGTCCATTTCTCCACTGAGCTTTGCATATGTCAATTAAACTGGTGGAAGCTTCATTTGGAATAGAATTTGATAGAGTTGTTGAATAAATATTAAAATGAATTTGCATGAAAAAATATGAGAATGAATAATAAAAGCATTTGGAACAGGATGGAATGTTCCTGTTGGATTCCAGGTCAATGAAAAGTCAGTATTATCTCTTCTCTCGCCTTGGACTTTGCTTGTCAAGGCCAGTCAATCATTTGGTCCAGTTCATTCTCATCCTGTCTCCAACTGTCCTTGCCTCCTTCCCCCTGCTTGTGAATGCAATGGCCTCAGAAAATATCCCTTCATATTTTGGCTCAGACTCTCCCCACCCTTCGCTCTCCACATTGCCCCCTTATGGCTCTCTAAAATATGAATCTGACCATGTCATGTTACTCGCCTGCCTGAGTGTTTCAATGCCTTTAAGGAGGACTGATCCTTTTGTAGTCTTTACTGTTTCATAAAGGGGTCCCAAGCACCCTGATGGATCCATTGTTCTCAGTACTCACCTACACCGGCTGCTTATGCTCCTGATGGTTATCCTCACTCTTATGTTGCTCTCACCGTCCTACCCTGCTCTTCTAGAACAAATCACACGTCACCCAGGACCTTCCTGGAATTTGTTATCTTCTTCCTCTGACTTCTAGAGCATTTTTCACATTAAAAAAAATGTTGTGAATGCTGCCCCATTGATGCTTATCTCCCTTTTCTCTCTGACCAATAGCCCTCTGTTTCAGGCTATTTGGGTTGATTTGGTCCTACACTCTGCCCAAATGGCAGGCTTTTCATTAAAGTTAGTCCTAACACACACAAACACAAAAATCCGCACAGCTAAACAGACAGCATCATGACAAATGGAGGAAAGATTGAAATTGATTTAATTTTACATGGATCCATAATCCACTCCATATGGAAGATAGAAATCAAAAGACATTGTATTGGGAAAAGCTCTTGTCAAAGACCTCTTCAAAATACTAAAAGTAAAAATGCCATCTTCACAATCTCTGCTACATTAGAGTCATTGTGTCAACTTGTCTTATTGAAGGTCTTCTGCTTTATAGGTATAAATAAATTTTCTGGAATTAAAAAAAAAGAATGTCACTTTAAAGACTAAGGTGTGCCTTACCCAAACCATGCTATTTTCAATTGCCTTATATACATGTGAAAGTCGGAAAATGAATCTTTATTCAGAAAAAAGAAATTATGTCTTTGAATTGTGATGTGATCAAAGAATCCTAATTATACTATGGACATTCTAAAGAGCAAACAAATTAGTCTTGGAAGAAGTGTAACCAGGCTGTTCCTGGAGGCAAGGTTAGTGAAACTTCATCACACACACTTTCAAGAGGTGCTACTACTTGGAAAGGACATCATGATTGGAAAAGGCAGAGGGTCAGAGAAAGAAAGAAAGATTCAGGGATTGAGATTAACATGGTGACTGCAACAATGGATTTGAGTGTAATGGAATTTGTGAGGGTGGGCAGGGTTTTGTTCAGCCTCACATAAGGTCACTACGAGTGGCGGTCAGCTTGAGGGTACCTAGCAACAACAGCACCCCGAAGAGTATTCCTGAGGACACAGACCAGTAGGGTGAGGAGGAGGAAGTGAGGGAAGGCATCTTCAACATCAAGGAGCGGCCAGTTATGTCAAGACTAATCCTACTATCAAAGCTACCTTTGGGCTTTGCAAAAGAGAAACAAAGAGAACTTGTGGGGTTGGTAGATAAGCATAATTTAGCATAGACAAAGTTTAGTTGTTTATAGTTATCTTTGCATCTTAATGTACTGCAGAACCGGAGCATAAAATGTGTTCTATAAGTGTTTGTCCAAAGAGAGGAAGGAAGGAAAATGAGTGTTTTCCCCTAAGTGGTTTATGCTTGTATTGGAAATAGCCATGCCTGGCTCTGAATTTTGAAGACTTCAGTCCTTTCTATTTTATTTTTTAGCCAAAGGATGGAAAATACACCCATAAAAACAGAGAATGTACAAAAGAAAAACCCAAAGGGATTTTAGTTTCACATTAATTTTTAATAAGGAACATATTAGAAAAAATATATATGACCTGATATTGTCACTAGAAGGTACTGGAAATGGAGAAATTCAAACAGTGCATTTGAGAATGTTTTAGGCAGGGCAATGTATGACATTTCTGTTTGGTTTTTTGCTTGTTTGTTTTAATAATTTTAATGAGCATTTACAGAGAGTTTGTATTTCCATTCATTCATTGCTGCACTTCTCTCCCTGCCCATACCCCCCCACCTCCCCCCGGTTCGCTCCTCTCTTTCAAAAGTAAAAGAAACACTCCGTCCCTGGTACACAATCTCCCCACACCCCTCCCACCGCCCCAAGTACATGACATTTCTGTTTTTTAAATAAAACTTTTATCTCGTGTCAAATACCTTCTTTTTAAGGAGCCCTGGTGGTACAACAGTTACGTTTCTCGCTGCAAATCAAATGATCGGTGGTTCAACCCTCTCAGTCACTCTGAAAGATGAGAAAGATGTAGCAAAGGAAAGACGTAGCAATCTGCTTCTGTAAAGACTATAGTCACGGAGGCCCAACGTGGGCGGTTCTTTTGTTATTGTCAAGTGTCATTCATAAAGACACTGTGAACAACAGATCTGAACCTTGCCCTCTCCTGCACCGTCCTTATTATACCCATATATTTGAACCTATTACCACAGACACTGTCAATCCATCTCATTGAGGGTCTTCCTCTCTATTACTGGCCCTCCACCTTCCCAAGCATGATGTCCCCCAAGGAATAGCCTCTCCTAACTACATGGCCAGAGTACGTGAGAAGCTTCACCATCCTTGCCTCTGAAGAACACTCTGGTTGCACCGTTTGTTCTCTTGGCTGTCCATGGGATGTTCAGTGCTCTTCCCCAACACCACCGCTCAAAGGCCTCAATAACTCTTCTGCCATCTTTATTCATTGTCCAGCGCTCATACACAGAGCAGGCGATAGTCTTTAAATCGACATTTATTTTAAACGTTTTTCCTCATGGATCACCCTAAGTCAGAACTGGCTGGAGGGCTGTGGGTTTGGTATCTTCTCACAGCCTCTCCAGGACTCACTTTCTCCTCTTCTCCAGAGCACTTACCCTCTGTACCAGGAGACTAAGCCACATGCCTTGATGAAACCCCTACTACCTAATTTCTAATTTCCAATCAAGGTGAGCCTCAGTAGGCAAAAAAAAAAAAGAAAGAAAGAAAAGAAAGTTGGAGTATCCCCGGGGATTACTTCAGGCTGGATGTTAGTCCATGACAGTCTTTTCTGCAGTACTGTCTTCTCTTTGGCTTGGGAAAACATTCCCACCTCCTGGCAGCCCCCTGCATAACAGAGTAGGGCTGAGCTCTGCACTGTTTGCTTGGTTGTAGTTCTTATCAAAGGGACCTCTAGTGACCTAGTGGTAACAAGCTGAATTGCAATTCCAAACGCAAATGGTTTTCAAGTCGGCCGGCTGCTCTTGAAGCTCAACATCAAGAAGACAAAGATTCTCACCACTGGACCAATTGGCAGCATCATAATGGATGGTGAAGAGCTTGAGATTGTTCACAGTTTTAGTTTGCTTGGCTCCACAGTCAACACTCTTGGTACCAGCAGCCAGGAAATCAAGAGATGAACTGCATTGGGAAAGTCAGCTGTCAGGGACCTCTGAGCAATGATGTCAGTCTGCAGACTAAGGTGCACCTGATCCAGGCCATGGTCTTTGCAATTGAGTGCTATGCATCAGAGAGTTGGACAATGACTAGGGATGATAGAAAGAGAATTGATGCCTTTAAGCTGTAATGCTGGAGAAGAGTGTTGAATATACCATGGATTGCTAAGAGAATAAATAGAGTTGTCCTACAGAGGGTGAAACCATGCTGCTCTTTGGAGTCAAGGATTCTGAAGCTTCGTCTGACATACTTTGGGCATGTTGCAAGGAAGGACTGGTCCTTGGAGAGGGATGTCATGTTTGGGACGGCACAGGAGAGGAAGACCCTGGATGAGATGGATTGACTCAGTGACTGGGGTAATGGGAGTAGGTGTGTCAGAGACATGAGCTTGGCACAAGATAGAACAGGATTTAGGGCTCTTATACATAAGGTCAGTATGAGCCACAGACAACTCGACGGCACATAACAACAAGAAGAAGCTGCTGTGTGGGAGAAAGATGGGCGACCCCATCCCATAGGATTAACTGTCTCTGGGAGCCTACTGTCAGACTTCTTCCTCTGCACTGATGGTTGAGTCCAGACTGAAATGCTTTCAACTAGTTTAGCCACCCAGGGACCTTTCCATGTATGTACATAAGCCTGTCTTGACTGACATAATCTGAGAATGCCTTCTGTAATGTGCTGGAACTTCAAGGATGAGTATTTATTTTAGAAAGAAAAACTACTGAATGTGAATAATAAAAACCAAGTGGATGTTGATGGTAATGCATGAAACACTTTGACGAATGGTTGAGGAATAGCTATGTCGGTCCTGCCCTTATGAAGATGACTAAAATGCCAAATCACCGAAAGGAGATTCCTATAGGGACTTTGTGGTTTCATTCAAGCAGGTCTATTCATTGTGCAGTCCCTGGAGGTAAAATTTGGAGGACAATTCAGGCAAAGTTTAACAGTATCTGATAGCCAGAGTCACTTCTGTTTTGCAGCAGGAGAGTGAGAGTGAATCAGGCAAATTTATTTGGAGGAAATAATGTTAAACTGGTACCAAGAAGAGTGAGGAAGAGGAAGAGAAATCCTTAATCTGCTTCACTTCTCTCGGCTTTGGAATTTGCCCCTTCCTTTGCATCGCCAGCCAAAAGGCAGGTGACTCAGATCTACCAGTTGCTCTGTGCAGCTTTCTCCTGTGCAGTTTACAGCCTCAGAAAACATATTTAAGGATCAGTAATGAGTCGGTTTTAACTCAACGGCAAAGTGTTTTTTTTTTTTTACAAAGAATTGTGTATAAGGAAGAAGGAAGTTTACATTTGCCTTAGAGGTTTTGTATGAGTCTGAAAATATAGGTGCTTCTAAGATTTGTTAAGAGGAATGATTTCTTTTAATAACATTTTTAATTGTGATTTTAATGAAAGTTTACAGAAAAGTTAGGCTTTTGCTCACTCATTTTGCACATTTTACCCCTCTTTCCCTCCCGCCTCCCCCAATTAACTTTTTAAAAATATTCATTTGCTGTTGCACAATTACCTTCCCATCCCCCCCTCCCCAGTCCTTTTTGTAACATATCTCTTATTCTGGGCTATTGTCTTATGTATAATGCCTAATCATTTACTTCTTTTAAATACTTCTTTACTTACTATGTTTCAATGCAATGTTCATAATCTACCCACTCTTATCCTATCGTCTTCCCAACCTCTCATGTCAGACCCATTTTATAAGAGTGGTGCTATGCAGTATTTATCTTTTTTTTACTGAGATATTTCACTCAGCATAATGTTCTCCAGGGTCACCCATGTTGTGTAATGTTTTATGAGTTCATTGTATTTCAGTGTTGTGTAATATTCCATTGTGTGAATGTATCATAGTTTTTCTATCCATTCATTTGTTTATGGGCACTTAGGTTGCGTCCATCTATTTGCTATTGTAAATATACAGCAATAAACATAGATATACATAGACACACACACACACACACACACACACACACACACATATATATTTGAATGGTGGTTCTGGTTTCTTTAGGGTATATTCCCAGTAGTGGCATTGCTGGGTCAAATGCTATTTCTATTTCCAACTTTTTCAGAAAGTGTCAAACCACCTTCCATAGTGGTTGCACCATTTAACAATCCCACCAACAGTGAATAAGAGTTCCAATCTCTCTACAACCTCGCCAGCATTTATTGTATGGTGCTCTGTTGAACTTTGCTATTGTTACTGGAGTGAGAAGATACTTCATAGTTGCTTCTATTTGCATCTTTCTGAGAGCTGGGGATTTGGAACGTTTCTTCATGTGTTTGTTTGCCACCTGAATATCTTCTTTGGTGAAATGTCTATTCATATCCTGTGCTCATTTTGCAACTGGGTTGCTTACCTTTTTTGTTGTTGTTGAGCTGCTGGAGTATTTAATAAATTTTAGATATGAGTCCTTTATCAGGTATTTCATTAACAAATATTTTTCTAAGTCTGTAGCTTTCCTTTTTACCATGTTGAAGTTTTTTAATGTGCATAGGGATTCAATTCTTAAAAGGTCCCAGTCATCTATTTTATCTTCTCCTCCATGTAGGTTTTCCAGGATGCTTGGAATACTGTTCATGTTGTGGATTAGGGCTTCTAGAGTTTATAGTCTTTGGTTTTATTCCTAGGTTTTTGACCCACCTTGAGTTGGTTTTTGTGTATGGTGTGAGGTATGGATCTTGCTTGAGTTTTCCTGCTACATATGGTTTTCCAATTTTGCCAACACCATTTGTTAAAAGAGGCTGTCATTTCTTCTCTTAACTGATTTCACCTCCTTGTGAAAAACCAGTTGAGTATAGGTAGATGGGCTGATTCCTGGGTTCTCAATTATATTCTATTCCATTGATTTATACCATTCTATCTTAACCACCATGGTGTGTAGTAGAATTCGAGATCAGGAGTGAGATACCCTCTACCTTATTTTTCTTCTTCAGAAGTGCTTTACTTATTAGGGAATCTCTTTCCATTCTAAATAAAATTGGAAATTGCCTTTTCCATCTTGTTGAAGATTGGAATTGGTATCTGTACTGGGACTGCAGTGAACTTGTAGATTGCCTTTGGTAGAATCGTCCTTTACAATACGTTGAGTCTTTCTATCCAAGAGCACAGTATATTGTTCTGTTTCTCCAGGTCTCTTTTTGTTTCTTGTAGTAATATTTTGTAATTTTCTTAGTATAGGTCTTTTGTGTCTCTTGTTAGATTTGCTTCCAAGTATTTAATCTTGTGACTAACTACTGTGATGTATTGTTTATCTTGGCTCCTTTACTCTTCTGTTAGAAGAATTCTTAAAGAATTATAAATTAAAGATTATTTCTTAGAGGTTTCTTAAGCAGCTCAGGTAGTTTCGTGGTGAGGGTTTTCTGTGCTAACCCAAAGGTAGGCAGTTGGAATCTACAGCTGCTGGGAAGGAGAGAAGTGGACAATCTGCCTTGTGATTTACAGACTCCAAAAACCCACTGGATGCTGGTCAGCTACAAGTTGGTTCTGACTTGATGACATAACAACAAAGACTTCTTTGGAAGGGAGCTCTGATTTATAGCCACAGAGTGTTGCACTGCTGACCAAAAGGTTCCAATCCACCAGTAACTCTTTAGGAGCGAGCCGGGCAAGCGCCTCCCACGGTCTCAGGACCCTGGAGGAGATTGCTGGGTGTTGGCATTTGCCCAAAGGCAGTGAGTTTGAGCTGAGGATCGCTTTTGAAACCAGAAGGCTCAACTACCCATTTCCTTAGATCTGTGTTACTAAATCCTTGTCCAGTTCTTTGCCAGGTCTGAGTGTCTTCTCTTGTAATTTAAAAAGCTCCCCAAAATTTGGAAGCTGGTGGATCATCATAATTTCTTATTCTCTGGTCCTGTTATCCCAGAAACGGTTTTAATTTATCTTTGAGTGCCCATCCTTCTCCCATTTTTTAAAAAGTTGCTAAATAATACGCATTTACCAAGTCAAGGTTTTTCACGTGCGCAGTTTTGTGACACCAACCCCATTAATCACCTCTGCACGCCTCTCCTAACTTTCTTTCTGATGTGCTCGCCTTCCGCCGCAGGCTTCCTGGCACTTGTTTCCAGGATGTGCAGAGAGCTGCCGAGCGTGTCTCTCCTCGGCTTCCTTGAGGTGCATCTGGAGCGGTGTGCAGTTAAAAATAACTAATGACGTCCTGAGGCTCCGGAGGGGGACGAGCAAGGGGGCGGGGAACATGCTCATTAAAAGCCTTCACATTTCCGCGTCTCCCTTCTGAATCATTAACAGGCTTGGCCAAGCACTTCTCTGACAACCCAGGGAAGAAGGGGTTCCGGTGGATTGTGTTATGAGGGTTTATTTTAATAAGGAAGCAGAAGAATACCTGCACATGCTGACGATGAACTGGACCCCACGCTGGAAGCTGCCAGAACAAACTGTTCATTCCAGCGTCCTGCATTCTGACGCCCTGTCCTGATGGCACAGTGCAGGCTGACCAGCCAGAACTCTGGCTCTGGTGGTGAAGCCCCAGAGGGTGGAGCTCTAACGGCAAGGTGTAACCTCTCTACGGGTTCAAATCCACCGGCAGCTCTGTGGAAGAAAGTGGACCATCTCCTCTCTCGGTGACTTACAGCCTCTGAAAACAGCTATGAGTCAGTTAGGACTCTCACAGAGTACACAAACACAACGACATATTTTTAATAAGTGACAACAGAAATGCCATGTTGTTGCTGTCGTTGTGTACCGTCCAGCAGGAACCGACCCATAGCTGACCCTCTGGCGGGTTTTCAGAGGCAGTTAATCACAGGGGCGGAGACTGCCCACCCTTCTCCTGCGGAGCAGCTGGTGGGATTTGAACAGCGTGCCTTCGGGACTGCAGTGCAGCTTCTTGCCACCAGACTACCAGAGCTTTCCCTGCTTTGATAAATGACTAAGAGCCATCTGGTGAGGATGGTTAAGACTTCACCTCACACACTTTGGATATATTGTCAGGAGGGAGCAGTCCCTAGAGAAAGACATCATGCTTAGTAAGACAGAAGCTCATCAAAAAGAGGAAGACCATTATGCTGAGTAAAATATCTCAGTTGCAAAAGGACAAATACTGCATAGTGCCACTGTTGTAGAATGGGACTGACATCGGGGTTGGGATAAGACTGAGAAAAACTGGATGAATTATGTATACTGCATTGAAACAGATGAGGGAGAGAACAGTTTGAAAGTGATATATGATAGGGTATTATGGTTATCACAAGAGTCCAGAATGAAGGTTGCATAAGTGGAGTGTACTTGGGGAGGTGGTGATGGTGGGGATTGTGTATCAATGAAGGAGTTTTTCTTTTGCTTTTTGAAGAGGGGAGTGAGTGGGGGGTGTAGGGGGAGGCAGGGAGAAAAGTGCAACAATGAATGAATGGAAATCCAAAATCTCTGTAAATGTTCATTAAAATTAATAAAACTAAATTTTTTTTAAAAAGAGG
>NW_006399965.1:2661053-2671399 GCF_000299155.1 Elephantulus edwardii | reverse complement strand
CATCAACCGTGCCCAGCCGTACATGCTCATATCCTTGAAGATGTATCATGGAAGTGCTGCAGCCTTCAAATTGCAAAGCAGCAAGATGTTCTTCCTTTATCTTGAGTTTCAGCTCATTTTTCCTTTGCATCTCAGCGATTTCCTCTGGGGTGGGTAGTACAGGTGATGATTCTGCTACAGGTGGTGATTTACTAGAATTGCTGAGTCAACCCGAGGGCAGGCCAGTAGTGATGCAGCTCCCGCTGGGCCGCAGCCACCATTACCACTAAGCATAGTAGAGTTCCTCCAGCAATCAGGTGATGAGACTATCCATGTTCAGCTCCCCGTCCGCCATCTTGTCGGCACTCCCGTCAGATTACTTGTTTTTTAAGCTTTTAGACAAAGGGTCAAGTCGAGAGGCAAAGTAGTACACAATTCTATTTAGAGTTGATATCATAATCAACGTGTATGTGTGGTGTTAATGTTACACAGAGGAGGAGACGTGGTCTGACTTGCCAGTAAGAAGGCTGAGAGCCAGGAAAGGCCGTGAAAAGAATGTGGGAGTCAGATTCAGATGGACATTTCAGAAAGAGCAAATAGCATGTGCAAAGGTACTGTGGCAGGAAAATAGATTGAACCTAAATAGCTCTCCAGTGACTCCTACATGGATCTCTGGGGAGCTCTGATGGAGAGCTCTGTAGAGTGCGGTGCTGCTGGTTCAAAGGCTGTACTTTGCTGGTAGTTTGAATCTACCAGTTACTCCGAGGGAGAAAGATGGACATCTACTCCTGTGTGGTTTACAGCCTCCAAAACCTTCCGGAGACACACAGCCTTTTGATTAGCTACATAATACACCAGGGGCGATGCCACCAGTCTTCTTTCCCCAAAGACTGAAGCGTTGGAAACCATCTGGGACAGTTCTCTGTCCTCTAGGGTCCTGTTCTACTCTGCCAGCCAGAAACCTCTGTAGGGTATACAGCCATTTGCCAGGAGACCACGCTAGAAGGGGCTCTTAACGCAGTAGCACGCCACTCATCACAGAATTGTGCTTGCTAAGCATCTGAGGAGCTGGGCAATGAACAAGGACGACAGAAGAAGGATTGATGCCTCTGAGCTGTGATATTGGAGAAGAGCACTGAACATCCTATGGGTAGCCAAGAGAACAAGTCAGAGTGCTCCTTGGAGCGAATAATGATGACGCTTCGCCTCACATACTTTGGGCATGTTGCTGGGATAGCCTGTTCCTTGGAGAGGGACATTGTGCTTGGAAAGGCGGAGGGACTATGAAAGAGAGGAAGACCCTTAACCAGGCGGATTGATACAGTGACTGCAGCAATAGGCTTGCGTGTGTCAGCGATAGTGAGGGAGGCACAGAATAACACAAGGGTCAGATCTGTTATTCATAGGGTCGCTATGAGTCATACTCGACTTGATGGCACCTAACAACAACACAGAATTCAGATACTGTTCTAATATCGCAAAGTCCAACAGCCCGTCCTCAGTCTCGTGCTATCCTTTTGGAAACATCCTTTCCAGTTTCAAGTTGTGTTTGTTCTTTACCTGCTCAAAGAGATCACAGGGTAGAAAAATGGGTGGGTGAGTGCCTCAAAGTATGATTTTTTCCCCCGAGGTTGGTGCAGAAATTAGGATAGAAAAAAATACAAAAGAGGAAACTAAAAGATAAAGAAATGCAAAGGCAATTTTTTTTTTGTGAGTGAGTTATGAAGTCCAAGACTCTAGGCCTGCACATGGCATCAGCCAGGAGGTCGAAGATGGCCCTCTGTATGAATGTGGACAGCAAGAAGGTGAGTGCCCGGGTGCTGTTCCTTCACGCGGTGGGCAATAGTGCAGATTAGCCAGAAATAAGCCCCAAATGATGGCAGCTGAAACTGCACTGTTTAATGCCCTATTCTAACTGAGGACCATAAATCAGAGGGGAGAATAGGGAAAAAAGAGTCAGAAAATAAATAACTGATTAGAAATTGTCCTTCCTGAAAGCTTGTGCACCGCGTGGTGTATTCCAGAGATTGCCTTCTGATTGTGGAGCACGTTGTCTGCAATGATTAGTACCTGCAATATGAAAGCATGCATTGTTTTTAGACAAATGGACAAAGCAATGGGTTGAATTCCTGGGTAATCAGCAGTGGTTTCTCCTCAATCTGTCAGAAGGTGCGGATGCCTTTCAGGCCTAATGCAATTGACTCACTTCTGAAAGCTTTCCAACCCGCGTACAGACCCCAGGTGCTGAGCTAATGCACACGTACAGGCGGATCAATTAGACGATTGTGGAAAATGCATTCAAAGTGCAAGTTGCTCTTTGCTGTTATGTTAAACCCCACAAAGATCAAAATAGATGAACCAGTAATGGGGAAATAAGTTCATTTACTTTCCTCTGGCCAAGAGGCTTGCAAACCTGGATGCATCTCCTAATTCTGTGGAAATTATGCAGAGGAAATGAACGACTTCAGGAAACTGCAGGTATGTTTGTGGATGCGTGCCGGTTCCAGATGGTGTCCAGACACTGTAGGGACTGAGCTGCAATCAACTGGCAGGCGGCCCGGTGGAACTTCTCATCTGAGACGAAAAGGGCTCATTGAAAGGTGTTCAGGGGAGGACACTCTAAGGAGCAGAGAGGCTGGGAGTGGGGGGAAAGGGGAGGGTCCTGGGACCAGAACTAGGGAGACTGTGCACCGCATGGTGGTGCGGGTGGTAAGCCCAGGGAGCCAGGGCGCTGTGGATTGGATTCTGCCTCCTCAAAACACATGCTGAGGCGGTAACCCCTGTGCCTGTGAAGGAAGATGATCATGTTTGGAAATAGGCATTTTCTTTCACGATATGTGCATTGCTGTACAGAGGTAACTGGTGGTTGCTTTGATGCTGAACACTGTGACACTGATGTGTCAAATGCGTTAATGGTTACCCATGGTGGACAGTGTTTGGTGGAACTTCCCGATTAAACACGCCTGGAAGCAGGAGTGGCACCCACTTCCAAAATGGCTTGCCTCCAGGAACTCTATGAACAGTGCTCAGGCCTTTCATTCATAGGATCACTGTGAGTTGTCTGCGACTAGACGGCACCTAACAGCAACAACAACAACAACAACATATTAGTCCACTGATGTTGTTGTTGTTAGGTGCCGTCGAGTCACTTGAAACTCATAGTGACTCTATGTACAATAGCCCTAAACTCTGCTCTATCCTGTACCAATCTCACTGTCTTGGATGCACCCATCCCGATTACTCCAGTCACTGAATCAATCCACCTCATAGAGGGCCTTCCTCTCCTGCACTGTCCCTCTACCCTCCCAAGCATGATGTCCCTCTCCAAGGACTGGTCCCTCCTTACAACATGTCCAAAGTATGTTAGATGGAGCCTCAGAATCCTTGCCTCCAAGGAGCTGCCTGGTTTAACCCTTTCCAGGATGAATCTGTTTGTTTTCCTAGCAGTGCATGGCACTCTCAATACTCTTCTCCAGCACCACAGCTCAAAGGCAACAATTCTCCTTCTATCCTCCCTAGTCGTTATCCAAGTCTCTGATGCATAACAAGTGATAGCAAAGACCATGACCTGTATCAGATGCACCTTAGTCTCCAGAAAGACACCATTGCTCTTCAGTACTTTGGAGAGGTCCCTAACAGCAGACTTTCCCATGGCAATGCACCTTTTAATTTCCTGGCTGCTGGTGCTGAGAGTGTTGACTGTGGAGCCAAGCAAACTAAGGCTGTGAACAATCTCAATCTCTTCACCATCCATTCTGATGCTGCCAATTGGTCCATTGGTGAGAATCTTTGTCTTATTAGTTCATAGAGACCGAAAATCCCTATTTCCTAAACAACAGGCCCCTGGAAACTCTATGAACTTTGATAAATGACAATAGTTATCAAAAGGCTTCAGGCCTTTTGCTCAAAGGGTTGCTGAGTCCTGCTCAACCCGACAGCAATTATCATCCACAACAACAGCATGTTAGTCCATAGTGAGTTGCACTGCTGACCCAAAGGACTTGCCTCTCAGGCTGTTCAAGTCCACCAGCTGCTCCATGGGAGAAAGATCAGCAGTTTTTCCTCCTGGGTGATTTACAGCTTCTGAAAACCTGCTGTGAGTTTGTTCCGGCTCAATGGTAATGAGCTTGAGTTTTGAACTGTTGATGTTCGTGAGGATACACATGAATTGATCCTATACCTCATCCCTTCTAACTGGTGGTTTGTAAGAGAGCAGAATAGATGCTCTCACCACGAGGGAACGCTCGGGCTGCGAGGGGAGACCATCTCCCAGTGCTGTTGCTTGGTCTGGGCTCCCACCCTTCATACTGTAGGAAAAGATTTTCCTGTTCTTTAGGCCCATGTATCTCACTTTGATTCACAATCAGCACTTTGGTGCCAACGGAAATCAAAAGATGCATTGCTGTCAATGCAATTGAACGTCTGCTGTCAGGAACAAATCTAAGGGGCCGAAGAACAATGATGTCAGCTTAAAGACTAAAGTGTGTCTGATACAAACCATGGTCTTCTCTATTACTTCCTGTGCATATGAAAGTTGGACAGTGAATAAAAATAACAGAAGAAGAATTGATGCCTTTGAGTTGTGGCATAGAGAAAAGTACTGAATGTCATACGGACTGTCAAAAGAACAGAAGGTGCAACCAGGGTGCTTCTTAAAGGCAAGTACAATGACACTTCCACTCACGTACTCCAAGTGTGGTGATAGGAGGAGTCAGTCCTTGGAAAAGGACAGCATGCATGGAAAAGTGGAGGGTTGCTGAAGGTAGGGAGGACTCCCAACAAGACGGATGGATACTATGACTACAGCAGTGGGCTCAAGTCTAGAGGAGATGATGAGGCTGGCACAGGAGAGGGCAGGGTTCAGATCTGGTGTTCACAGGGCCCATATGAGTTGTGCTCAACTCACTGGCACCTAACAACAACACAGGTGGCATTCTTTGTTACAGGAGTCTTAGGAAACTGGGACACTAGTTTGCTGGTTCCAGACCCTGGATGTCATCTTCTCCGTAGATGTGGCTATGAGACCGGGCTTCTAGTTTTCCAGGGAAGACAAGACATGTGCTTTTCCTGGAGCCTTGAGTGTGAGCACAGGAAAATTCCAGTCTTTCCCAGGGAAGCTTTTCGTCTACAAACCTCACTGGAAGATTTGAAATCACACCACGTACAAAGGGATAAAACCTTAGTGGTGGTTTCAGGCAATTTGAAAAATGGGGTAGGAAATGTTCTTGATGGAATAAAAAAAGAAAATGCATGCGATGGTGAATAATGCTGCTATGAACATTGGTGTACCAATCTCCATTTGTGTCTCAGTTCTAAATTCCCTGGGGTATATTCGTAGGAGTGGAATAGCTGGATCTTAAGTGGATTATGGAATTTCTATGTTTACCTTTTTGAGGAAATGCCAAACTGCCTTCTAGCGTGGCTGTACCATTTTACAATCCCATCAACAATGTATAAGAGTTCCTATCTCACCACATCCTCTCCAACGTTTATTACTTGCTGCCCTGCTAAACTTTGTCACTGCTACTGGAGTGAGATGGTATGTCATTGTGGTTTTGATTTACATCTCTTTTATTGCCAGTGATTTTGATTATTTTTTCATGTGTCTGTTGCCCATCCAAATGTCTTCCTCTGTGAAAAGTCTTTCCATATCTTTTGCCCATTTTGTAATTGAGTCTTTTTCTTCTGAGGCCCAGAAGTATTCTGAAAACTTTTTGATATGAGACCCTGTCTGAGATGGTATTGCCAAATGTCTTTCCCCAGTCAGTAAATTTTCTTTTCACCCTATTGGAAAAGACTTTTAAAAATAAGCACAGGGATTTAATTTTCAGAAAGTCCTATTCATCTATTTTATCCTCTCCAGATTGTATATTTCTGGCTGTATTTGTCAGCCTCTTTACACCACAGACTAGGCCTCCGAAGCTTAGTCCTAGTGTGTCTCTTATGATCTTTTTGGTTTGGGGCTTTACTCCCAGGTTTATGATGCACCTTGAGTTGATTTTTGTATGAGATGTGGATCCTGTTTCAGCTTTCTGCAGGCAGCAGTCTAGTTTTGCCAGCACTATTTGTTGAAAAGGTTGTCATTTCTCCATTTGATAGGTTTTATTTCCTTGTTGAATATCAGTTGACCATAGATAGAAAGGTCCACTTCTGGATTCTTGATTCTTTTCCATTGCTCTGTGTGCCTGTAATTGTATCAATACCATGGTCTTTTGGTTACTACCACTTTGTAGTATCCCAAATGTCCAATCACAACTGAACGGATTGAGAAATTGTGGTTCATTCACACAATGGAATACTATGCAGCAGTTAGGAGCAATGACTTAAAAAATATGGCATAACTTGGAAGAGACTGGAGAACATTAAGCTGAGTGAACTAACTCAGTCCCGTAAGGACAAACACTGCATAACACAATTATTGTAAAAGTAGAAGGATAACTAGTAAGATGTGTATGGGGAACCAAGGGATGAAGGGGTGGGAACAAAGAGATGAGAATGGCTATGGGTGAAATGACAGGATTGCACAACTTGGTGGGTGGAGGGAGGAGGGAAAGGAAATGGGAAAGATCCAGCAGGACCCCCCTGTAAAGACAGAGTATTGATGGGCAAGAGCCAATGGTGATTCATTTTATAAAACAATGATTGTATGAAACACAATGTAAACAGAGAATAGTGTGAAACACAATGTATGCAACCTTTTTAAGTAAACTAATTTAAAATAATTTAAAAAAAAAATGCTTTTTCTCCTTCGACTTTCAACGACCAGCTGCTAGCAGACAGTGGGCCAGGCCTTCAGAACAGATGTGGGTTACCATATGCCAACTCAGTGGGGCGTTCAAGAGGTTTGCTGTCAAGTTGGGGCAGAAGAGCAAGACAGAATCAGACAAATGGCTGCAAATGTGCACCTTCTAGGGTGACAAAAGATGACGTCTGATTATTCTCAGAGTTTATTAGAAAGTTGTAGTGTGTCATTCAGTTGCCTGAGACCCATGGTGCCTCTTTGTACAACTGATCAAACTACTTTGTGCTTCCCCGCCCTCTTCATAAGTGTTGGCATGCCACAGTTGGTATGGTGTGTTGTGGAAATTATGCACTTTGTTGTTTTTTGGTGCCATCGAGCCCACTAGGACTCGTAGCAATCCTGTGAACAGCAGACTAGGAGCTTCTCCGATCCGGTGCCATCTTCACCAGCTCCACCATGCTTAACCCCCTCATTGCCGTTACTACGCCAGTCCGTCCTGCTGAGAATCCTCCTTTCTAGCACTGTAGCTGACAGTATTCATTTGTGATCCTTGAGGTGTTCATTGGTAAATTTTTGGAAGCAGATTACCAGGCCTTTCTTCCTAGTTTGTTTAGTCTCCACTGAAACCTCTCCACCATAGAGGACCCTGCTGTGTCTAGATCCTGGTGGTCCCCGCTCCTGGCGCAGAATACCTGCTAAGCCACGTCAACACAGCTTACTTGTGCTTACTTAACAATCAATCGGCAGGGAAGGATTGCTCATGGGTTTCAATGTATCTTTGATGTGATGAAAATACCCTACTAAACTGTTCACTAGACATTAGTAGTAAGCACATGTAAACCCATGCCTACCTTCTTTCTGGCTGCTCTGTTCCTGTCAGGAATTGTAAATTTGAAAATAAGTTTGATTCTGTAGGACGATGCCATTAGGATTGGAAGAGACTTTCCTACCATACTTTGAATCTGTAATGTGGTGGGAAAAGTGAAATTGTTCACTACCGGGAAGGAGGTCAACAGAAGGAAGTTCACACTTGATTTGCTCATTAGTTACTCTGACTCTGATAACAACTTGCACGCCACCATCAGTGGTTCATTTACAGAGACTTGACTGCATCAGGGAGGCCAGGGAGTGTCTTCCCAGAGAAACTGTGACTGGGCTGAGGAGCACATCAGGCAGAGGACTCACAGGTCGGGATGGAGGGAGATGGGGAGTAAAAGGCTCTGGAATAAGATGTTCTAGAGAGGGAAAGAGAAAGGTGGTGAAAAGTGCTGTTTGCAGAGGTGGACGGGGCTAGGCTGGAGAAGCCATGATCTCATTCCGGTTGTCACATTTACTTTCTTTATTTTTCTTGTGACCTCTCGAGTCGGAACTGACCCATAGCTGACCCTCCAGCAGATTTTTACAGGCAGTAAATCCCATTTTCTTGGCAGAAAGCAAAGAATACCAGAAGAATGTCTATCTGTGCTTCATTGACTATGCAAAGGCATTTGACTGTGTGGATCACAACAAGCTGTGGCTGACTCTGAGAAGAATGGGAATCCCAGAACATTTGATTGTGCTAATGCGAAACCTATGCTTGGATCAAGAGGCAGTCATCAGAACAGAGCAAGGAGACACTACATGGTTCAAAATCAAGAAGGCTGTCCGTCAGGGATGTATTCTGTCTCCATACCTTTTCAATCTGTATGCAGAACAGATCATCCGAGACGCTGGGCTATATGAAGAGCAATGTGGCATCAGGATTGGTGGAAGAGTCATCAACCACCTGCATTATGCAGATGACACAACCCTTCTTGCTGGGTTGTGTCGTCTGCAGAGTAGAATTGTACCTCAGTGGATTTTCAAAGGGTGACTGACTTTTCTGAAGTAGATAGTTAAGCCTTTCTTCTGAGTCTCTTGGTAGACTTGAACTGCCAACCTTTTGGTCAGCAGACAAGCACATTAACCATTTTAATCACCAGGGACTTCATTCTCTTAGTCCATGAAGTAAAGCAAAGTAAGCAAGTGCTTCTTCTCGACCTTTTCCTGTTCCTTGAAGCCCACGTCTAATCAGTTGCAAGACCCTATTCCAAGACCACCACAAGTGTGAACTTCTCAGCAGGCCTGCTGGGAGTGGACCATGATCCTCCCTTCCCACAGAGTGAGGCTTGTGGGGGGAACACTTCCCCCCTGGACTCACCTGGAAATAGATCAGAAACAGGAACCAAACATAATAAACAAACAACCGCTCAAAACACAAGTCATGGGGAGCTCTGGTGGCCTAGTGGCAAGAAGCTGCACTGCGATCCCAAAGGCGTGTGGTTCAATTACACCAGATGCTGTGCTGGAGAAGGAGGGACAATCTCCTTCTGTACCAGTCAGATCCGATTTGATGGCACACACACACACACACACACGCACAGAGAATAAAAATAAAAAAACCACAAACACAAGTCATATCACTATCAATTGAATTGATCCTGACTCACAGTGCCCTTGTTGTTGTTGTTGTTGTTGTTGTGTATCATCGAGTAGGAACTGACCCATAGTTGACCCTCCAGTGGGTTTTCAGAGTCAGTTAATTGCACAGAAGGAGAGTGCCCATCTTTCCTGCAGAGCAGCTGATGGATTTGAACCGTGGGCATTCAGGATTGCAGTGCAGCTTCTTGCCACTAGGCCACCAGAGCTCCCTATTAGTGAGAAAAGAACTGTTAAATAAGGTTTCCAGAGGCAAACAGATGCAACCCACCAGCTGTTGTGCAGGAGGAAGATGACCCCCTGCCATGTGTCTACAGCCTCTGAAAACCGTCTAGAGGCTCAGCTGTGAGGCAGTTCCCAGCTCATGACAACAACAATCTTTCTGCCTGCAGATGACATCATCGTTCCCCTGTGCAGCGACTGCTGGGTTTGAACCCTCAACCTTTCAGTCAGCAGTTTACCAACTGTGCCAGCTTACAGAGCTCCTCACAATAAATAGCACCTTTTACTTTCCCCCACCCAAGATATAAAAAGCATGTGTCGTTAAAAACCAGTGTCTAAACCTGCTTCCAGCTACCTCCTGGCCACCATCCACGTAAATGATTCTGGGCCCAACGTAGATGGAGTAGACCCAAGAAGCTGCTCAACTCTTGAATGGCAACAGAATGAAGTGATTTAACAAGTTCTCACAGCTCTGCTGAAGCCAAAAATGTTAATTTTTTGGAAAGCACAAATCCCATTTTTCTCCCCCAGAGGATATAATAAGAAATGAAGGTTAAAGAATTCTGTTTCATCGTAAGGAGAGTAATGGGCTTGAGTTGTTTACACTGAGCACATGAGGCTGTCGCCCACCATTAAATTAAAACAACAAACAAGACCCCCACCAAACAGCAAACCCTCACCACTGTCCATTCGGAGTCCACGAGCTGACCCTCCAAAGGGTTCCCACTGCGTGAGAGGCCGGCCCTCACCTCCTCTCACCAGATCCCTGGTGAATCCAGACCATGAGAGGCCTGGTGCTTAAGTCAACAGCTCAACTCCCCACACACTAGGCCGCCAGAGCTCTGTGCTGGTGGGTTGTTTTTTTTTGTTGTTGTTGTTTTTTGTTTGTTTGGGTTTTTTAAAAAATAATTTTAATGAGCATTTACAGAGATTTTGGATTTCCATT
>NW_006399965.1:2658648-2660953 GCF_000299155.1 Elephantulus edwardii | reverse complement strand
TCCCTGGTACACAATCCCACACACCCTCCCACCGCCCCAAAGACTCCTGTGATAACCATAATACTCTATCACACATCGCTTTTAAATTATTCACTCTCTCATCTGTTTCAGTGCAATATACACAATTTATCCAGTTTTTCTCAGTCTTACCCCAACCCTGATATCAGTCCCATTTTACAACAGTAGTACCATGCAATATTTGTCCCTTTGCAACTGAGATATTTCACTCAGCATAATGTTCTCCAGGCTCACCCAGTTTGAATAATATTGCATGAGTTCCTTGTTTTTCAATGCAGCGTAGTATTCCATTGCATGAATATACCACAGCTTCTCTACCCATTCGTTTATTGATGGGCACCTGGGTTGTTTCCGACACCTTGCTATTGTGAACAGAGCCGCAATAAAATGGGTGTGCATATATCTGCGTGGTGTTTCCAAGTACGCACGGGCTTCTTAACTCAAACAAATTCCCTGCTCTCTGACTGATTTACAGAAACCCTTCATCCAGCTTCTGAGGCTGCAAAGCTTTAGAGCAAGAGATTGCTCATCTTCTTCAAAAGAGCCCCTGGCAGATTCGAACCACCAGAGCCGTGCAGCCTTTTGCTTAGTGATGCGACGTGCTGCAGGCTGTGTCACTAGGCCCCCTTACACAAGTAGTCTTGCTGATTCTACTGTTGACTTGGAGCAACCCTGTGGACAGCACACCTGAACCTACCCTGTCATCTTCCATCCTCACCATCTTGGATACACTGGAGACCATTGCTCCAGTTACTGTGTTAATCTGCGTCATTGTGGGTCTTCCTCTGTTTCGCTGGCCCTCCACCCTTCTCACATGGTGTCTTTTTCCAAGGAATAGCTTCTCCTTACAGCAAGCTGAAAGTATGTGCGACAGAGTTTCATTATCCTTCCCCTAGCCACACTACCATTATTCTTTCTTCCAAGTCATTATCATAATTGTTTAATAAATAATAATGGTAATTCTTTTTGTTTCAAAGAACAGTCTCATCGCCCTTGATTCAGTATGGACTCATAGATGATCCTCCAGTTGTTAGTGGTGACAAGCTCCTGGTGAATCTGAATGACCAGAGAAGGGTTCACTTGTGGGATAGCTGTGTTAACAGCGTGGCTGTCCACGGCCTGCAACACTACACCTCCCATACTGGGATCACAGCATAATGAAATCAGCCTCATTCTCACTTCTGAGAGCTTTACTCTAGGAGAGGTACTAGACCCAGCGCGCTTCAGACAGTTATCTCATTTACTCTTTACGGCAATTCTGAAAAGTAGGGAGTATGCACTCCAGTTTTGAGATGAGAAAAGGGAGTTTTACAAATGGTAGGCAACTTGCAGAATGTCACCTTGGCAGTAAAGGGCAAAGATGGAAGTTTAAAAAACAAAACAAAACAACACCCCTGCCCTTAATCTAGATATCAAGACAGACATAAACTGTGGAAAGCTGGTCTGTGACTCAACTACTATTCAATTCAATCAACTTGACAACCACGCTTGACTATGTGCCAGTACATTGCCGAGTATAAGGGAGGCAATGCTTGCTTGCTTTCTTGATAGAATTTCAAATCTGCTGAGGCATTAAACCTGCATGGTCACAGAACATAAGACATGCTACTCTGAAGCGCAGTCCCGGCCAAGGCTGTAGGAGCTGAGGAGTCGGTGGTGAGTTCTGATTGTCAGGTTGAGACACGCCAAGCGAGTTCTTTCCTTTTTCTTTTCTATCTCTACATAACTCCTTTCACATTTCCTTCTGTTACTTTTCTTTGTCTTCTTGAGCTGCCCTTTGAAACTTTCTGTTCATCTCTTTTATTTCAGCATTTGTTCCCTTTGGTTTGGCCTCTTGATGTTCAAGTGTAATTTTCAGAGTCTCTTCTAATGTCTGTTTGGGCTTGAAATACTTGCTGCAGAAGATCAAAGGCTACAACAGCCTTAATTTTAGATTACATCTCAATATCCAGAAAACAAAAGATCCTTACCATTGGACCAATAGGAAACATCATAATTGATGGAGAAGTTGAAGTTGTCAATGATTTAATCTTACTTGGAAAAGGCAATCAACATCCTTGGTACCAGCAGTCAAAAAAATCAAAAGATATGTTACATTGGGAAAACCTTCTGTCAAGGACCTGTCCAGAGTACTGGAATATGGATGGCTTGAAGACTAAGGTGCACCTGATCCAGACCATAATCTTTTCAATTACTTACTGTGCATATAAACATTTTACAATGAATTAAGAAGAAAAGTGAAACAATAAATGACTGGAAACCTTAAGTCACTGTAAACTTTTATTAG
>NW_006399965.1:2656246-2658015 GCF_000299155.1 Elephantulus edwardii | reverse complement strand
AAAAAAAAGAATTAATAAAAATTTAAAAAGAGGGGAAAAAAAGAACGACAGAAGAATAGAAGTCTTTGTGTTTTGATGTTGGAGAAGAGTACTGAAAATTCTATGGACTGCCAAGAGAAGAAACAGATATGCCTTGGAGAAAGTAGAACCAGAGTGTTCCTTAGAGGCAAGACTGTGAAACTTCATCTCTCATACTGTGGGCATGTTGTTAGAAGAGGGTAGTCCTTGGACAAAGTCATCATGCTTGGAAAGTTGGAGGGTGAGCGAAAGAGAGGAAGACTCCCAACAAGATGAATTGACACAGTGACTATCAAAGGGCTTAACTAAATCAGAGTTGGTGAGAAGGGTACAAGATAGGGCAAAGTTTATATCTGGGTGCTCAAAGGGCACCTATGAGTTATGGTCAGTTCAGTGGAATCTAACAACAACAATGCCACTAGGAAGAAAAAGCTCTGGCAGTGTGACACATAACATATTGGGCTGCTAACAACAACAAAAAAGAGTCAAAGACTCAAATCCATCTGCTGCCCTAGGACAAGCATACGCTGCCTCCTTTCTTAGAATCCTACTGGATTGCTCTGAGTAACCAGCTTGTGAGCAGTGTATCTGGTTTTTCGGTCTAAGGAAGGGCTCGGGTAGAGAATAACAATTTTTATTCTTGATGGCAAATCTATCCAGGGCTCTCAAACGGTACTGAGGGCCAGCCTGAACACAGACACATCATGGTTCCATGGAACTCTGAGTTTCTGGAATTTGGATGTATATTTATTCACTCATCAAATGTTTTCTACTGTCTAACTGTGCCATGTGGACACGTTATTGGGAAGAGCTAGTCCTTGGAGAATGACATCATTTTAGAAGGGTGGAGTGTTAGTGAGGAGAGGGAGACCTTCAACAAGAGGGATTGACATACAAACGGCAGCAGTAGGTTCATGTAGGTGCTCACGTATGTTCACATATGGTGAGAATCAATGGCAGAGATAAGGCAGGTTTCAGATCTGTTGTTCATAGAGTCTCTGCAAGTTTTTGACTCATAACAACAATAGTGCCTCAGTTCTGGGTTGATATAAATTTCTTGGCTACTAGTCCAAAGGCTGGAGGTTCAAGGTGTCCACAGGCACCTCAGAAGAAAGGCATTCTGATGCCCTTCTACACAACATTAATTGAAAACCCTGTGAAGTATAATTCAACTCTGACACACGTGGGCTCGCTGGCCACCAGAATGGACGCTGTAGCAACTGGTTTATTGGTGAGTGAGCTGTGAAGAGTGCTAGGCCCTACGAATATGGTTGGAAATAAGACAGCCATATTTGTGGACCTGGTTCTTGAGTTTTGAGCCTGAACTAGAATGAGTAATATAATTAATAAAGAAAGAGTAGTTGAGCAGGGAACTCTGGAGGTCTGGTGGTAAGAAGCTGTGCTGCAACCTCAAAGGAATGAGGTTTGAATCCTTCAACTGCTCTGCAAGAAAAAGACGGGCAGTCTCCTTTTATGAGTTTAATGCATCTGAATACCCACTGGAGGGGTTAGCTATGAGTTGGTTTTGACTCTACAGCACACAACAACAACAAGTTAAGAGTGATGAAATATTTGCCAGTATTTTATTTAGGATTTTTGCATCAATATTCATGAGAGATATTGACCTATAGTTTTCTATTTTGGTGCTGTCTTTTCCTGACTTTGGTATCAAAGATATGTTTGCTTCATAGAATGAATCTGGGAGGGTTCCATCTTCTTCTATTTTCTGAAATAATTTATGTAGAATTGGT